>NC_054831.1:51633041-51933041 GCF_018345385.1 Vulpes lagopus | reverse complement strand
ATCCCCCCAGGTAAAATCTATACCAAGAAAGCTTGTGGGTATATGGAATACTTAAACAGGCAATCCTGAAACTCTGTTTTGGAAAAAGAACCCCATTTAACATAACATGTAAGCTCATTTGCTAGTTTTGAAAAATGTAAGTCTATTTGTAAGTTTATCATTCAGTTTATCAAATCTTTGAAGATAATCTTATATAATTTGGAAGAATCTTACTCCAGTTTTCTCATAATTATTTAATTTTGTATTTAAATCACACATATAGGCCTCTAGAACAATTCCATTCTTCCACTTAGCAGTTACTGAATATCTGCTATTGCATGCACCCAGCTTGGCACTGGGCATACAGAGCTAATTACGGTGCTATCCCAACTGCATGGAAATAACAGTAAATACTCAAGACCTTCATGCCAGCCAATTTATCCCATAAAGAATGTATCTTAATTGGTTCAGTCTACATTCAGAATTTGTCTGAACTCTATTGGAGATGCAAAGAATATTTCATTTAGAAGGATTTCAACAACACCATAATGTAAGTGTCTGTCATCCCTGCTAATCGTATTGCAAGGGCAGAAGAGAATTTCATTACTACCTTTCAAAACTTCCTCCAAATTGTAGGTTATGGATAATTTTTACTTCACTCATGTGATTTGCAAAACTTGCTAATATTAATAAATATGTTTTAAAACAAAATGATGGAATATTACAAATTTTACATTAGATAATACAATTAAAAGCACAACCTAAAATCTCATCTAAAGCATTGACAATTACTGCAACAAGGAAAGTCTGAGTTGGTGCTGAAAATCTGGGTTCTAGCTCAGGAGAAACACTGATATGGCAGCAGATTGATTTTTTGAGGGATGAAATACATTCTCAAATAGATCACAGGAAGGAAGTTTGATTTCATCCCCATCAAGGTTCCTACATAACCAACCTATTGAAGTGCAGGACTCACTCTGTTTCCTTGACACAGAAACTAATACATTCAGTTATAACAACATGCCCAGAGCCATCCTTTTAAAAACTTTGGAATGATTTAGCTCTATTAAGTGACATAAATGGTCCTTTGTACACAAAATGTGGGCAGCTATGAAAACCAGGAATTCACCAGACCAAATGAAAAGAATCATAGAGCTTCTTAAAGCAATGATGCTTTCAAAATGCTCTTGAAATATGACTTTTGAACATTTCTCTAAATACCAAAATATTCCAAATTTTCTTTATCTTTTCCACTTATTTAAGTCTTAAGCAGAGAATCCATACTCTGGTCTTAGAATGCAGAACCATAATTTCTGTGAGCTTATTTAATTCAAGTATATCAGTCTGTATTTTTGGTTTTCTGTTAGATCCATATAAGTCTAAGACTTCTGTTCACCCACAAGCTTAACTCTGCACCCATTTGATAGATGGTCCTGACATAATTAGTGTCTCTAAATCAGTTCAGATCTCCCAGAGTGCTGAGGCATCTCAAGGACAACATTAGACTCAAGCACACCTGCAGAATTAAACTCAGCAGGTGCTTGAATGTGGCTGCTGCACAAATGAAGACTTGCCTTGTATGACTGTCATGCTAATTTTCGGAGTGCATTATAATGGCCCAGTTACCTGCTCTCCACTAGAATTGAGGACAAGGATGAGATCTTCATCAGTGTGTCCTCAGTGCATGACAGTAGAAAATGTACTCATAACTAAGAAACAAACTACAGGCTAGGGTTTGATACTGATCCAGGAAAACGATTTTAGAATAGTTCAAAGAAAAGTGTATGAGCCATTAAGGAAGAAAACAGTCCTGATTTTACCTAGTCTTTTGATGACCTCTGATATTATTGGGAGTTACTGAGAAAAATGTGTGTGTGATGTTAATTACAGTTGTTTAGAATTCCCTTCTCATTTAAAAAGGGTTCCAAACAATTCTAAAATATATGATGTCAAAATAAAAGTAGATAGGTAATTACATGCTGCTCTACTCTACTTTGACCTTGCCACTGGTTTAGATGAAGGACTTCTAAAGACATTCTCCAATAACCAGAAGCTGTGGAGAATAGCTAATAATTTAGATGACAGAATCAGGCTCCTAATTTAATGTCTTATACTCAGCTTAAAAGATAACATTTTCAATATGTGCCAAAAAAAATGTTAACCAAGCAATGCTGCTTCTACAATTTTCTCTAAGCAAAGAGCAAAATTGTTCAAAACCCTCTTGTATTTCTTAAGACAGGGGAAAATGTAAAAAGTGGAAGAGTTTAATAAATATTACATATCTACATTTTAGTTACTGAGAAATCATTACATAGATCAGGATTGGCAAACTATGGGCTGCAGGCCAAATTTGGCCCTGGCCTGTTTTTGTATAGTCTGTAAGCTAAAAAGTGTGTTTTTTTCTTTTTTTTTTTTTTTTACATATTTAAAGCTCTATAAAATAAAAAAAATAATAACAACAAAACAAAACAAAGAATACCATTCACCAGAGACTGCAGGTATCTCATGATGCTAAATAAAATATTTGCTATCTGACCCCTTGTAAAAATTGTTTGCTGACCCCTGATAAAAATTGACATGAAAAGGTATTCATATAATAAGTATGACACAAGACAGCATGTGTAGTATTTCATTTTATTAAATTCTTCAGATATATACATATATACACAGAAATATCTAGAAGAAAATGACTGAGTGATACTGGTGATTTCTAAGTTATGAAATTGTACTTTTTCTTTATCCATTTCATTCATAGAATGATTTTTAAAGTAATGCACATGTGTCATTTTTATAATAAAAGGCTATTTTCATTTTGAAAAGGAGAGCCACCTAAAATCTAGTAAATGCTAATACTTATCATGCTTCTTTTATTTGGCAGCAACTGCTCTCAGGACTTGACATGCATTTGCTCCCACGAATCCTTTACAACATCCAATAAAATATATTTTTTTCTAATCTTATTTTCAATTTCAAAACTAAAAGAGAATTAAATACTTGTCCAAATTTGCACTGGTACATAGCAGAGCTGGGGTTAAAATCTCAATAGCACAGTTCCTCAGACTATGTGTCTGACCACTAGACAATACTGCCCTACAAAGACATGGATCAGATATGCCTTCATGACAAGGCTGAGGCAAACTCCTGGGTCTTTTTTGATATCAACTTTTGTGCAATTTACTGTGTGGTAAGACATCCAGAAAAAGATAACTCAATCTTTTGTTTCATAAACAGTATCTAAGACCAAAGAAGTCACACTTCTGCTCTGCATCTAGAGTGTCTGACAAAACTCTGAGGATTGTATTCCGTTCTGAGTGTCCTGCTTGGGGAAAAAAATTGACAATCTGAAGCATTTCAAAGGGATAACAAAGAAAGGTCAAGATGGGAAAATAACCCAGATGTTTGTCCTAAGAAGATTAGCAGAAGACATAAATTGAGGGCAATCAACTGTCTTCACTGTTTGAAGACCACTTACAAGGGAGAGCTAAGTCTTGTTCTCTATGGCTCCAGCAGTAGAAATAGGATCATTAGGTTACAAATCATGAGGAAGAAGCCCTTACCATAATATATGTAAGAATGTTTTTTCTGAACACCTATAGCACAAGAAATGGACATTAGTGGTGTGCTACTTCCCCAAAGCTTTTATAAAAAAGAAGGCTGGGACACACCTCAAAGGAGATTGAGTGTGCTAGCTTAGCTATAAATGGCATTATGAAATGGCTACTGGCTGGAGGGTAAACTTGTTACACACACTAGAAATAACTTGGAAACATAAAAACTCGACCAAATGGACCAGTGTTTTCAAACTCTATCCTAGAAAATATCCATCATTAGATTGGAAGTAATCATCTCTCCGTTCACAGGAGGATGTGAGAAAAGGCACAGGTATTTTTTGACATTTTAGTTCTTCAAGAATATACATAAGAAATAGTGAGAGACAAAACTGTCAACTTCAACACTCAGCCTGGATGTTGAAACCAAACCACTTCTTACTGTCTTCATGAACATGTCTCTGCTGCCTTTTCCTGCCTTCATTGCCATTACTTCTGGGATTCTTCCAGGGCTACCCTTGGGCTCACACCCGAACATGCCTTGAATTGCTGCCTCAAAACCTTCACCTTGCTGTCTCTGGCAATCCTGAACTATTGTATCATGACTCTTACCCAGTTGTAATCAAGTCCTTGCATTGGAAGACCTGTCTTAAACCAAATTTTCTATCCTGTGAGGCAGTGCCAAAGCCTTGTGAGGAAGGGTACTTTCTTGTTACTGTAGGCAATAAGTTTGGCTTTGTCTTATCAAAAGGCTTTGTTATAATGTTTGGGGACCTAGCTTTTGACAAAGGCAGCTAGAGAAGAATGGCACTGAAAAATAATGATTCCAGAGAGAGAGAATTAGAAATGGATACACAAGGAAAATTAAAGTAGTGAGGTATGAGCAACTTGGCAACCCTAAAAACATGGTAGACACTGTGATGGTACATAGATCAGTTCAGGAAATATGTGATTATAAATAAAGAAAATTAATTGCACCTCTATGTGTATTTGTATTTAGAAAAAAAGTAGATTGGATTATGCTACTTTTGTTATCTAACAAATGACTAAAACTCTTATCCCTGGTCATGACATATTGAAGACCTGGCACTCTAGGCTTAAAGATAGAAGCTAGACAAATAAATCACACATGGAATATGCCAAATGTTGTGATTAAATCCTGGTACTGCTCACTTTCTTGACATTTACTTTTGTACTTGCCCTTTACCCTTTGTTCCTTGGCAAGAGTGCAGAGGTGGGAGCAAGAGGAAGGGAGCCATAGGACGGGCTGCTTATTATTACAATTTTCACAAAATGGAACTTAAAAAGCTTGAAAGAGAACAGGAATATGTCCAAGTGAATAATAAAGAATGATTTTTTTCTTTTTTCTTTCTTTCTTTTTTGCTCTTCAATGGTAAACAAAGATGCATCTGGTATTTCTCACTCTATTCACTATTTCTATTTTCTATTACTTTCACTTCAACATCTTAAAGTCTCAGATGCAGAGTTCTTAGAATATCAATTGAATAAGCTCCAAAGTCAGAGAATATAAGATGTGTATAGTATGGACTTGTGGAGGGGAGGAAGCATGGGTCAGATACCTTGCAGCAAGACACTGAAAGGTTTGTTTAAAGCAAATGATTAACAAAAGCAAACTGGGCTGGTAGTGAAACCAGAAAGACTCACTAGGGTAAAGAGAAGCTCAAATCATCAACAGAAGTTGAAACAGCACCTAAACTGAAGGCTAGATAACTATAACTGTTTAACTAGAAAGTAGAAAGTAAAATGAAGGAAGGGGGGGAAATGCCATAATTGACTCTGGGTGAGTATGTTGTAGAAACAGAGAAAAATTGCTTATGAAATGACCCGAAGGTGTGCAGTGAGTATAACCCCACATAGTAGACAGATACAGAACATCCGACCACAAATAATTGTACAATATGATTGTTGTGAATAATCCTGGAATCTAATGAAAAGATACTGTCAAGGCTATGTTTGGAGTCTTTTACAGAAAAATGTGAATGGTATTTATTCTTTGCTCTCACTCTTGGAAAAACTGTGAAAAAGTGAAGAAAACAAAAGCATCAGAGAGAATAGCAAAATTGACTGTGATAAGAGGGCCAATAAATGTGAGAGAGGAAAGAATTCATCCACCGAACGTCAGCACCAGGTGATGTTACCCTCTGCTGGGCTGCAGCTGTATGGATGGGTAGCATTAGCAGAAAGATCTCCAGGTGACATTAACAGAGAAGCTTCTTGCAGTGTGCTAGGCCATTCTGGCTGCTATAACAGAAGATCATATACTGGGTGGTTTATAACCACAGAAATTTATTCTCACAGTTCTGGAAGCTGGCGAGTCCAAGATGAGGGTGCATTGCATATCTGGTGAGGTCTTGTTTCCTGGTTCGTGGACAGCTGTCTCCTCTGGGCCCTCACAAGGGGAAAGGGAGGAAGGAATAATCTGTGTCTTTTATAAGGGCACTAATTTCATCCTTTAAGACCTTATCACCTCTCCAAGGCTGCACTTCTGAAGATCATTATCTTGGGGATTCAGCTTCCACATAGAATTTTGAGGAGACAGACTCAGTCTGTGGCATGCAGGAAGCCAAAAACAAGAGGTTCAGGGCTGAAGGATGAAGATAAGGGAGCTGCAACAAAAGAAAGGATCTCAGAGGGTCTGAAATGGTACCCAGAACAAGCTAATTCAAGATGGAGAGCATTGAATGCCAATGATACAGGATGGAGAATAGTAAAGCAGTAAGGAGAGAGAGAAACTCTGAATCCAGGGCCACCTCAGTGTTTCAAAGTCAGAAAGATAAGGAACAGATGTGGCAGAGAGGCACCCCTGGGGAGGAAGGATGAAAGCCAGGACAGTGTGGCATTCTAGGAACTAAATTAAGGAGGGGATTCAAGAGGAGATGGTCATCGAGTAGATCAAACACAGCTAGGTTAGCAACTGGGAAAGGGCTGGTGGCCACAGCAGCAATGTGAAGGTTATTGATGACTTTGTCAAGAGCAGTAGGAAATGAGGGATTCAAGACTGGACATAACAAGAAGAATTTGGGAAAGTGGTTATAGGTAACTCTTCTGAGAGTTTTATCATAGTGGAAGAAAAAAGTGGGAGAGTCACTGAAAAAAAAGATATGAGGTGAAAGAAGCTTCTTTTTTTCAAGAAATTTATTTTTCCGCTTAGTCACCATTTTATTTTTTTATTAGTTTTTAATTTAAATTCAATTATCCAGCATATAGTACATACTTAGTTTCAAATGTAGTGTTCAACACTTTATTTGAGGGAGAAAGAGAAAAAGTGGGTTGTGGGGAGTGTCGGGGGCAGACAGAGACAGAGGCTTAAACAGACTCCACACTGAGCACTAGACGGAGGTGGGGCTGGATCTTAGGACACTGAGATCATGACCTGAGCTAAAACCAAGAGTCAGACGCTTAACCGACTGCACCACCCAGGTGCCTCTTCTTTTTTTTTTTTAAGAATAAAGAAATTGCATGTGCATATGTTTATAAAGCTAACACAGCATAAAGGAAAAAAATTAATAATGCAAAAGAAGAGAAAACTGGTGCAGCCTTCAGTGAAGTGGGTAAAAAAAGATATACTCTCATATGCAGGGGCAGGAGATTTCCTAAAGATGGGTCAGATTATGAAGAGCTACAGATTGAGGTAGGCAGGCAGTTAACAGTGGTGTAGTTCTCTTTGGATTATTCTGATTTTCTCGTAGACATAGAAAGCAAAATCATGAGCTGAGAATGAACATAAAAGAGGAGGTGGTAGAGACTCAAGGAAAAATGAGTTGCAAACAATAGTCCTACAAGAGAGGAAGGGAGGGTAAATGCGCTAAGGACAACTGTACACCAGCAAGACAACATTCAGAGCCCCCTTGGGGGGGTGTGTGACATGGGGCTTATAGCACAGGCCCCCATGGTGGAGAGGCTCATTAAGAACCCTCCTCCACCAGCTTTTACCTATGTGATCTGGGCAAGTTAATAACTCTCTGCCCTCCCTCTCCTGCTCTACAAAATAGAGGTAATAATAATACTTTCCTCAAAGAATGGAGGATTAGATGATCATACATATTTATCATACATGTATAGATGATACACAGATAACATAGAACTGTGGCTGAAACAGTGAATCTCATGTGACAGCCACTATCTATATTGATGTTAATGACCATGAATTTAAATTTAAGATAAACACCAAAGATCCATATTTATCAAAGTAACTTAACTCCTTCTTTTTTCGGCATCTAAAAAATAAGTTACCAAGTCCTGTTAATTCTATTTTTTTAAAAATTTAAATATTATATTGCATCATATGAAACTGCTCATTTTCTTCCATAACTAAATGCAGTTCGCAATTCCCTAATTTGTGTCAGACCAACTTTAGCTAAGGGACCCAAGACCTAATAGACCGTGGGATTTTGGGAGTGCTTTACTGACAAGTTTCTTCAAATGCCAAAAAAAATGTGTCTGCACTCACAGCCTTTCCCTATCTTTTTCTGTATCTATTCCTATTTTGTTCTAGAACTTTATGGCATTCACATACATGCACACACACACACACACACATATACACAATCTAAAAACTTTCTGTGAAAAAAAAATCCCTGGCAAAAAGCATTTTTTTAAATTGAAGAAAGAAGCATCTAGGTCAGTCAGGAGAGAAATGAGTGATGAGCTCTCAGAAGCTGAAAGGGAAGTGATAGATCCAGTGAGTAGAAAGATCAATTGAGCCCTGGAGGGAGAAAAGGGAGCTTCAGCAGGAACCACCCCTGGGCCCATGCCTGAAACAAAGATTTCCCAGAAAAATATCACAGAGATGAATGATGACCCACAGGAAAAGCAAAACCCTAAAAACAATAACAACCCCCAAAACCCTCTAGAATAGTCAACGCTTGCTGAAAAACAAACAAGCAAACAAACCTCAACTCTGAGACAATGTGACTTGCACTGTTTCTCCTGCAATACATAACTCAGGGGGTTCCACTCACTCAGACATTTGTTACATCCTGAAAAGTTCCAAATGGCAGTGCAATTATCCAGTTTGAGCCAAAAGAGTCAATTAAGACCTCTTCTGAACAGGTCTATGTATAGATTTGCTGGACAATAGTTTACATTTAAAAAACATGGCTCCAGTTTCTGAAGAGTGAAAATATCATTTAAATTCAATCTGCTGCTGGGATCGTAAGGGAGGCTGTGTCTGCTGTACCTCCAAGCTGACGTCCTTTAAACTGAGGAGAATGCTGGGCGGATGTGTAGGCTGCAAAGTCTCCAGGGTCTCTGTGCTTGAGGAGAGCACTGCACAAACATAATCAATTTTAAAATATGCAAATGTCTGCCTATGTTTACACAGAAACAATTTTATTTTCTAACTTAAATAGCAAAAAATAAGTTATACATCCAGAAGAATTCACTACCAAACTACTTCATTTTGAAGTCGAGGTGTCAAGATGCATAATGCATATGTAATTCATGTGATTTCTACACATTTTAATTGCCAAAGTCAAATTGAATGAACTATATTAATGAAAATCCAAGCAGTTGCAGTAACCCTTGGCTTAATCCATATTTAACAAGTATTGACAGGCTTTTTTTTCTTAGGAAGGCAATAATCACACACCATCTGGTATCAGTTAAATGGAACTAATTCAATTGTTAAATTACAAATGTAAAGGACTGAGTTATAAATATGTTAGATTAAAATGGACCCCAGGCAGATTTCTTTTGATAGTGTCTGGTGCGGCCAATGCTCAATCATTTCAGGGTGGATAATTCAGTTCCTTTCCTTCTTTCTCCCTCAGCTTTGCAATTTCAGCGTATGAGCACTTCCGCCAGAAAATGAGCGGAACGAGGAGTGATGAATACACATACATCCCTGCCAGGTGTATGACTCCGTGGTAAAAACAGGAACCACGCATTGTTTGGACTTGTTTTTAAAAGACAGAAAAGTGACCAAAATTCTGTATAATACCAAGGCCCCTTATGGCAGATAGAAAACAGAATTTTTCATTGTACCATACAGTGTTCAGATTCATGAATTTCTAGACTTACAGACATATTAGTAGATAAAATTGTTATTAACCACTGCTTCTTAATTTATTCAATTCTCTCTTGAGTCCGTTTGTGAAATTTACATTCTCCATGAGTCAGTTTATAAAAATATCAAAGAATTTTGGCTAAACAGAGCAGCTAGTCTCTTTGACTCCTAAGCTAACTAAGAATAAAAGACTGAAAAAATATATAAACACAGAAGTAGAGACTAGCAGAAATGAGATTTCAACAACATTGTGAAAGATGGAAAGTATGTGGAGAAATTATAAATGACTTCATAGTGAAGAAGAGGACAGAAAGTGACCCATCTCACAGAAATCCGAGAATTTCAGGCATTGGAGACACTGACACTTTGGAAAGCAGAGTTGAGTTACAGGAATAAAAATTAAGACTTTATTAAAAGCTGGCATGCAAATCTTAACCTCCCAGATCTCTCCCTAATCCAGCACACTCGGACCACTACCCTTTATTCTTTCTAGTCCTTTCTCCTTCCGTTGATCATATGGAAGACCAAAGCTTGGCCTCGAGAAATCCTACACTTTCCAATTGGCTTTTAATTGCATCATTCTTAAAGCAGAGCATAGCAAAGGAATGCTAATAATTGAAAGAGGCTCAGTGATATGCTCCATTTGCCTCTCCAGAACCACCCTCCTTCCTCTCTGCCCTGAAGTGTGACTCAGGAGGCCAAGTCCTAGAGACTGTATCACCCAGACTCCTGAGTCCTGTCATGTGGATTGGAAAAGGGGAGGCGCCAGCCACAGACAGCAGGTGAAGGAACAGTGAAATCTCTCTCCCTGCTGGGCTGCAGGTGAGCAGTAGCACCATTCCCTTATCAAACAGCATATTATTTATTAAACAACAGAATAGAGACTTTTTGTAAAAAGTAGCTATTACAGGGAACACTCTTCTCCAGTGGCAACTATCATTAGTGCTCTCTCTATGTTCCAATAATTTCTTTCTCCCGCCCTTTAGGCCTCAGGGAAGTAACAGCCCTTTGCAGCTGCCAACCTCTATTTTTCACCATTCCTTTTGTTAACCCTCAACCCTGCAAACAGATCTTGCTTGTGTGCCAACCGTTACCTATCAGAATCCTATCGCACAGCCTCTGACTTGAAAGATACAGACCAAGTCAAACAAGCAGAGACACCTTTTTTAGAAATAGCTAATAACACAGGAACAGAAGATATAAAAATAACATGAAATAATAAGAGAAGGTATTAAGATAGAACGTTCAATGAACAACAATAAGAACATAATGCTAAAGGAAAACCATCAGAGAACAAAGAAAGTCTCTTGGAAATTAAAAATATAACTAACTGAAGGATGCCTGGGTGGCTCATTGGTTGAGCATCTGCCTTTGGCTCAGATCATGATTCCGGGGTCTGGGATCGAGTCCTGCCTGGAGCTCCCCACAGGAAGCCTGCTTCTTCTGCCTGCGTCTCTGCCTCTCTCTCTCTCTTTCTCTCATGAATAAATATATAAAAATCTCTAAAAAAATTTTTAACTGAGATTTTAAAAAGATCAAGATAGAACAAAGAAAATCTACCAGAAAGTAGATCAAGAAGACCAAAACAGAAAAATGGGAGAGAAAATATACGAAGATTTGAGCATTGATCCAGGATATAGAATATTCCACTAAGAGGTATTTCAGAAAGAGAGAACAGAGAAAACAAAAGGAGTAAATTATCAAGAAAATAATCTCAGAAATCAAGGAAGCTGGGTGAGGGATATATAAGAAATATTTGTATTATGTTTGCAACTTCCTATAATTTTAAGATTATTTCAAAGTGAAAAGTTTATTTAGATGGTACATGTACATACATATATAACATATATAAAATCTTATTTGGCTATATATATTCAAATAGGAAAAAACATGTAATATAAAAAGGATCAAAATGACACTGGACTTCTTGATGGCAACAGGGATGTGAAAGCAACGAAGTAATAATGTCAAAATTTTGGTGGAAAATTACTTTCACCCTAAAATTATGAACCCAAACTGTCAACCAAGTTTTAAGTTCAAAATATAGATATTTCAAAGCTGGTAAGAACTGCAGAAAATTTATCATCGAGGCTCTCTTTCTTAGAAACCCGCAATAGAACGTGTTATAGCAAAACGAGGTAGAAAACTAAGAGAGGAAGACACAGCATCAAGAGATAGGCCTTTAATCATTGGGGCTAGACAGTGGGAAGGCCCAGGAGGACAGCTGTGAAGCACATCTAAATGATAGTCCATCAAGCAGGAGTAGGGCCAAGAGATATAGCAGGATGTTTCCAGGGGGGAAATAGAGGAATCGTGGGTTAACTGATGTGATGAAAAAGCCAAAATGTGTCAGAAAGAAAACCATTAGCAATATTCACATAATAATGATAATGTGAGCACTGACTATTAATATAAATAAAAACTGTAATACAAAGGGGGTGTAAGAAAGGCATATTATCAATCCCCATCATAGGAAGCAAAGTCCAAAATCGATGATAAAGAAATAGCACTTATATGTTGTTTGAAATATGGATGTAAATGCCAGAAGAAATAGCAAGAGAATGAAAAGTTATTGCTTTTGCAGAAAGAGACTAAGCATAGAAGGGAGTCAGGGTGGCAGACGCCTGTTATAGAGGGTAAGCTTGGCATTTTAATATTAAATGTATATATTACTTTGATAAAAAATAAAATTAATTTAAAAATAAGAATACAACGACCAAGTACTCCTTCTATCTATCTCCTATCATTTACGGTCAAATATATTTATATCTATATCATTTGTATCTATATCTAAAGATAAGCTTAATTAACTTCAAGGAGCTTCTTGGTGAAATAAATAACCTGTGGAATAGAAATAATAATGTACCTTGAAATCACCTAGACAAATGCTCATCTGTTCATACCTCCTAGATTTTCCAGAAGTCATACTTTTGAATATTTTATCCTACTGTCCTGATAAATATGCTTATGCTTGTCAAGTAATGTGACCTAATTTTCTGATTGCAAACTATCGCTACTCTACCTTTAACCTATGACTAATGTGATTTAAGTACATCAAAGAACTGAATGCTGTGTTATCACAAACCTTTTACACAAGATACAGAAAAATCTATTGCCTATATCTTCAGCGTGATAAAGGTCACCTTCAGACAAAACAATCATCGTACTGTTTTAGCCTTGGCATTTAAAGAATTACAGCTACGGTTCTAGAAATACAGATCCATTTTGAAATCACCTGCCACAGTTTGCTTAACCTTTTCAGATAGCTAAATCATAAGATGTGTTGCAAGTAAAGTGAAGAGCTTTAAGAAAAATATATAAGTGATAGATGATGAAGCAAAGGGAAAAAAGAAGCAATAATGCTTCATGTCCATCTGTTCACTGAATTCGCCCTTTTTAAATCTTTTTTATTAAGTTTTTCATAATTTAATTCCAGTATTACATACACTGTTATATTAGTTTCAAGTGTGCAATATAGTGATTCAAAAGTTCTATACATTACTCAGTGCTCATCATGATGAGTGTACTCTTTAATCCTCAACACCTGTTTGAGCTATCCCCCTCACCTACCTCCCCTTTGGTAACCATTAGTTTGTTTTCTATAATTGAGTATTTCTTGGTTTGTCTCTCTCTCTCTTTTTCCTCCCATTTCTCATTTATTTTGTTCCTTAAAGTCCACATATGAGTGAAATATAGTATTTGCCTTTCTCTGACTGATTTATTTTTGCTTAGCATCATTCTCTCTACCTCCATCCATGTCATTGCAAATGGCAAGATTTCATTCTTTTTTTTTATTGCTGAACAATAGTCCATTGTATTCATCTATTGATGGATACTTGGACTGCTTCTATAATTTGGCTATTGTAAATAATGCTGCAATAAACATAGGGGTGCATGTATCCCTTAGAATTAATGTTATTATATTTAGGGGATTAATACCCAGTAGTGCAATTAGTGCGGTCATAGGGTAGCTCTACTTTAAGCTTTTTAAGGAATCTCCATAGTGCTTTCCTCATTGAGTATGATGTTTGCTGTGCATTTTTTATATAAGGCCTTTATTATGTTGAAGTATGTTCCCTCTAAACCTACTCTGTTGAAGTTTTTTTATCATAAATGGCTATTGTACTTTGTCAAATGTTTTCTCTGCATCTTTTGAAATGATCATATGTTTTTTGTCCTTTCTCTTATTGATGTAATGTATCACATATTGATTGATTTGCAAATATTGAACCACCCTTGCAAACCAGAAATAAAAACACACTAATGTTGGTGAGTGATTTTTTTTAATGTGTTGTTAGATTTGGTTTGCTAATATTTTGTTGAAAAATTTTTCATCTATGTTCATTAGACATATTGGCCTGTAGTCCTCTTTTTTTGTAGTGTCAATATCTGGTTTTGGAAGTAGAGTAATGCTGGCCTCATAGAATGAATTTGGAAGTTTTCTTCCCTCTTCTGTTTTTTGGAATAGTTGGAGAAGAATAGGTATCAACTCTTCTTTAAGTATTTAGTAGAATTTATCTGTGAAACCATCTGGTCCTGGGCGTCTGTTTGTTGGGAGTTTTCTGACCACTGATTGAATTCCTTTGCTGGTAATTGGTCTGCTCAAATTATCTATTTCTTCCTGCTTCAGTTTTAGCAGGTTATATGTTTCTAGGAATTTATACATTTCTTCTAGTTTGTCCAATTTGTTGGCATGTAGCTTTTCATAATATTGTTACAATTATTTGTATTTATGTGTGTCAGTTGTATTTCTCCTTTTTCATTAGTGATTTTCTTTATTTGAGTTCTCTCTGGCTTTTTTTTTTTTTTTTTTGATGAGTCTGGATAGAGGTTTATTAATTCTATTGGACTGTTCAAAGAACCACCTCTTGGTTTTATTGATCTATTCTATCATTTCTTAGTTTCTATGTCATTTATTTCTGCTCTAATATTTAATTTCCATCCCTTTGTTGGTATTAGGTTTTGTTTGTGGTTCTTTCTTAACTCCTTTTGGTGTAAGGTTATGTTGTTTATTTGCAATTTTTTTCTTGCTTCTTGAGATAATCCCCTCTTTAAACCACTTTTGCTCTCTCCCCAAGTTTTTGGACTATTGTATATTCATTTTCATTTGTTTCCATGTAATTTTTTATTTCTTCTTTAATTTCTTGCTTGGCCCATTCATTATCTACTAGCATGTTATTTAACCTCCATGTATTTGTGGTCTTTCCAGATTTTTTCTTGATTTCTAATTTCATAGCATGGTGGTCAGAAAAGATGCATGGTACGACTTTGATCTTTTTGTATTTGTTGAGGCCTGCTTTGTGATCTAATATGTAATCTATTCTAGAAAATGTTCATGTGCAATTGAAAAAAATGTGTATTCTGCTGTTTTAGGATGGAATGTTCGAATGTAGCTATTAAATCCATCTTTTCTAATGTGTCATTCAAAGCCACTGCTTCCTTATTGATATTTCTGTTTGAATGATGTGTCAATTGATATAAGTGGAAAGTTTAAGTCCCATATTATTATTGTATTATTATGGTTTAGGTCCTTTATGTTTGTCATTAACTGTTTTATGTATTTATATTCTGTTGTTGGGTGCCTAAATATTAACAATTGTTATATCTGCTTGTTGGATTGTCCCCTTTATTATTATATAGTGCCCTTCTTTGTATCGTTACAGTCTTTGTTTTAAATTCTATTTTGACTGGTATAAGTATTGCTACCCCAGCTTTCTTTTGACATCCATTTGCATGATGTTTCTCCACCCCATGACTTTCAATCTGCAAATGTCTTTAGATCTGAAATGAGTCTCTTATAAGCAACATATAGATGGGTCTTGGTTTTTTATCCATTCTGTCACTCTATGTCTTTTGATTGGATTATTTCAGCTATTTACACTAAAAGTAATTATCGATAAATGTGTATTTATTGCCATTTTGTTGCTTGCTTTGTGAATGTTTCTATAGATTTTCTCTGATCTTTTTTTCTCTTGCTCTCTTTCATGATTTCCTGGCTTTCTTTAGAGATATACTTGGGTTCCTTCCCTTATGCTTTGCATATCTATTACTGGATTTTGCTCTGTGATTGCCATTAGGTTTACATACAACATCTTCTGCATATAGCAGTCTATATTAAGTTAATAGTTGCTTAAGTTTGAACCAATCTGTTACTCCTCTTGCCTCCTACATGATTTAGGTATATAGTGTCATATTTTACATCCTTTCATTTTGTGAATCCCTTGACCGATTCTGACAGATATACTTATTTGTACTGTTTTTATCATTCCTACCTTTCATACTGTCACTTATGGTCTTTCCTTTCCACTCAAAGTGTCCTCTTTAATATTTCTTACAGGTCTAGCTTAATGGTCATGAATTCCTTTAGTTTTGTTTGTCTGCAAAACTCTTTCTCTCTCCTTCTATTCTGAATGATGCCTTGCTGGATAGGGTCTCATTGGCTGCAGATTTTTCTCTCTCAGTACTTTGAATATATCACACTACTTCCTCCTGGCCTGCAAAGTTTTTGCTGAAAAATCTGCTGATAGCCCTATGGGGTTTCACCTTATATGTACCTGTCTTCTCTTTTCTTGCTGCTTTAATTGTTTTTCTTTATCACTACTTTTTGCCATTTTAATTACTATGTGTCTTGGTGTGGGCCTCCTTGGGTTGATGTTATTGGTGGATTCAGTGCCTCCTGCATCTGGATATGTTTCCTTCCCCATATTAGGGAGGTTTTCAGCTATTATTGCTTTAATTAAACAAAGTGCTCAATTTCATCTCCTCTTCTTCTTCTGGGATCCCATACGATATAAATGTTATTATGATTGATGGAGTCACTGAGTTCCCAAGGTCTATTCTGTTTGCATCATTTTTATCTCCCTCATCTATCTGCTCAGGTTCTTTTTTTTTTTTTTCAGTAATGTCATACATGTGACATGCACGTTTATTTATTTTTTGTATATTTTTTATTGGAGTTCAAATTGCCAAAATATAGCATAAACCCAGTGCTCATCCCGTCAAGTGCCCCCCTCAGTGCCCATCACCCAGTCACCCCAACCCCCCACCCACCTCCCTTTTCACCAGCCCTTGTTTGTTTCCCAGAGTTAGGAATCTCTCATGTTCTGTCTCCCTCACTGATATTTCCCACTCATTTTCTCTCCTTTCTCCTTTATTCCCTTTCACTATTTTTTATATTCCCCAAATGAATGAGATCATATAATGTTTGTCCTACTCTGATTGACTTATTTCATCCAGCATAAAACCCTCCAGTTCCATCCACGTTGAAGCAAATAGTGGATATTTGTCATTTCTAATGGCTGAGTAATATTCCACTTTATACATAGACCACATCTTCTTTATCCAGTCATCTTTCAATGGACACTGAGGCTCCTTCCACAGTTTGGCTATTGTGGACATTGCTGCTATAATCATTAGGGTGCGGGTGTCCCAGCGTTTCACTGCATCTGTATCTTTGGGGTAAATCCCCAGCAGTGCAATTGCTGGGTCATAGGGCAGATCTATTTTTAACTCTTTGAGGAACCTCCACACAGTTTTCCAAAGTGGCTGCACCAGTTCACATTCCCACCAACAGTGCAAGAGGGTTCCCCTGTCTCCACATCCTCTCCAACATTTTTTTTATCCTGTCATGTTAATTTTCCCCATTCTCACTGGTGTGAGGTGGTATCTCATTGTGGTTTTGATTTTTATTTCCCTGATGGCCAGTGATGCAGAGCATTTTCTCATGTGCATGTTGGCCATGTATATGTCTTCCTCTGTGAGATTTCTGTTCATGTCTTTTGCCCATTTCATGATTGGATCATTTGTTTCTTTGCTGATGAGTTTAATAAGTTCTTTATAGATCTTGAATACTTTATCTGATATGTCATTTGTAAATATCTTCTCCCATTCTGTATGTTGTCTTTTAGTTGTGTGGACTATTTATTTTGCTGTGCAGTAGATTTTTATCTTGATGAAGTCCCAATAGTTCATTTTTGCTTTTGTTTCCCTTGCCTTCCTAGATGTATCTTGCAAGGAGTTGCTGTGGCCAAGTTCAAAAAGGGTGTTCTATGTTCTTCTCTAGGATTTTGATGAATTCTAGTATCACATTTAGATCTTTTATCCATTTTGAGTTTATCTTTTTGTATGATGTAAGAGAATGGCCTAGTTTCATTCTTCTGCATGTGGCTGTCCAATTTTCCCAGCACCATTTTTTTAAGAGACTGTCCTTTCTCCTGTGGAAAGTCTTTCCAGCTTTGCCGAGTATTAGTTGACCATAAAGTTGAAGGTCCACTTCTGGATTCTCTATTCTGTTCCATTGATCTATGTGTCTGTTTTGAGCCAGTTCCATATGGTCTTGATTATCACAGCTTTGTAGTACAATCTGAAATCTGGCATTGTGATGCCCCTGGCACTGGTTGTCTTTTTCAATATTCCCCTATTTGAGGCTATTTGAGGTCTTTTCTGATTCCACACAACTCTTAAGATGATTTGTTCCAGCTTTCTGAAGAAAGTCCATGGTATTTTGATAGGGATTGCATTAAATTTGTAAATTGCCCTGGGTAACATTGACATTTTCACAATATTAGTTCTTACAATCCTTGAGCTTAGAATATTTTTCCATCTCTTTGTGTCTTCCTCAATTTCTTTCAGAAGTGTTCTATCGTTTTTAGGGTATAGATCCTTTACCTCTTTGGTAAGTTTATTCCTAGATATCTTATGCTTTTGGGTGCAATTGTAAATGGGATTGACTCCTTAATTTCTCTTTCTTCAATGTCATTAGTGTATAGAAATGCCACTGATTTCTGGGCATTGATTTTGTATCCTGCCACACTGCTGAATTGCTATGTGAGTTCTAGCAATCTTGGGGTGGAGTGTTTAGGGATTTCTATGTACAGTATCATGTCATCTGCAAAGAGGGAGAGTTTGACTTCTTTGCCAATTTGAATGCCTTTTATTTCTTTTCGTTGCCTGATTGCTGAAGCTAGGACTTCTGGTACTATGTCGAATAGCAGTGGTGACGGTGGACACCCCTGTTGTGTTCCTGATCTTAGGGGAAAGGTTCCCAGTGTTTCCCCATTGAGAATGATATTTGCTGTGGGATTTTCATAGATGGCTTTTAAGATGCTGAGGAATGTTCCCTCTATCCCTACATTCTGAAGAGTTTTGACCAGGAATGGATGCTGTATTTTGTCAAATGCTTTCTCTGCATCTATTGAGAGGATCATATGGTTCTTGTTTTTTCTCTTATTGATATGATCTATCACGCTGATTGATTTACGAGGGTTGAACCAGCCTTGCATCCCGGGGATAAGTCCCACTTGGTCATGGTGAATAATCTTCTTAATGTACTGTTGGATCCTATTGGCTAGTATTTTGTTGAGAATTTTTGAATCTGTGTTCATCATTGGTCTATAATTCTCCTTTTTGGTGGGGTTTTTGTCTGGTTTTGGAATTAAGGTGATAGAACAAGTTTGGAAGTATTGCATTCCTTTCTATCTTTCCGAACAGCTTTAGTAGAATAGGTATGGTTTCTTCTTTAAACGTTTGATAGAATTCCCCTGGGAAGCCATTTGGCCCTGGACTTTTATGTCTTGGGAGGTTTTTGATGACTGCTTCAATTTCCTCCCTAGTTACTGGCCTGTTCAGGTTTTCTGTTTCTTCCTGTTCCAGTTTTGGTAGATTGTGGTTTTCCAAAACTTCATCCATTTCTTCTAGATTGCCTAATTTATTGGCGTATACCTAGTTATAATATGTTTTTAAAGTTGTTTGTATTTCCTTGGTGTTGGTGGTGATCTCTCCTTTTTCAGTCATGATTTTATTAATTTGAGTCTATTCTCTTTTGTTTTTAATAAGGTTGGCTAATGGTTTATCTATCTTATTAATTCTTTCAAAGAACCAACTCCTCTGCCATCTTGCCTTCCTTCCCTCATCTGCTCAAGTTCATTACTTTCCATTACTCTGTCTTCCTGGGCATTAATTCCTTCCTCTGCTTCCTCTAGCTTGCCATTTATTCCATCAAATATATTTTTAATTTCGTTGACTGTATTCTTCATCTCTGATTTATTCTTTTTTTTTCCTTTTATCTCTTTGTTAAGAGTCTCACTGCTCTCCCTGACGTCCTCCACTCTTTTCTCAAGTCCAGTGAGTACCTCTATGATCACTACTTTAAATTCTCTATCAGGTGTGCTATTTATATCTGTTTCAGTTAGGTCTCTTGTTCTGATTTTCTCCTGTGCTTTCATTTAGGAGATATTCCTCTGTCTCCTCATTTTGTCTACCTCCCTGTATGTTTCTGTGTGCTAGGAAAATCAGATACATCCCCGGCTCTTAAAAGTAATGGCCTTATGAAGAAAAGGTCCTATAATGCCCTGTGGTACAGTGTCCCCTGTTCTCCAGGACCTGGAACTTCTGGAAGTGTCTCTTACTTATGCTACCTATGCCCTGCTGCTGTGTTCTGACCACTTTTTCCTTCAGTCCAGTTGTCTGCAGAGGTTCTCCTTGCTTGTTGTGGGCAGTGTTGGGTCCCTGGCTAGGTGGGGTGCACTTTAACAAGGTGCAGGCTGTTCTTCTTATGAAATGAGACCTGTGTCTGCTGCCACTGAAACCAAGGCCTCTCAAAATACATGGATCAAAGATGTGGTGTTGGTGGTGTTTATGCTGGTCTTCTAGAGGAGGGGGGAACCCACAGCACCAGGAATGAGGCAAGTATGACTGGGAAAGGCAGATCTGCCTAAGTGCAGCGTAGTAGGGCTGGGTTTATGCAGTTAGTGAGTGTCAGCACTTATACTGGTCCCCATATGTGGCCATGCATTTATGCTGGGGATGCGGGGCAGGCAAATGACACCTTCCAGTTCCTTTGTCCCTGGAGGAGTCTCCTTGTGATCCCTGCCCCTCCAACTATGCTCTGAGTTGAGTAAATAACTATCCCTCCCATGTGCCACAAACATGTTTCAAACTATTGCTCTTATGCTATATGTCTACAGGCTATTTGTCATGTTGTCTCTTTAAGGACTGAGACTCAGATTCCTAATGTTGGTAGGCTCTCCCAGAGCTGAGCCTGCTGATTTTTTTTTTTTATTCCAAGCTTTAAGTACAGTTGTTTGTAATAACTCACAAAATTCAGCCCCTTCTGCTTTCAAAGCCAAATGTTATGAGGATTTACCTTCCCCATGCAGGCTGCCCTTTACAGTGTGATAACCTATTTCTTGCTCTTCTACATGCTACTGGCTCCTTCCTCACCATGGGTGGTCCGTATTGCTCCCAAACCACATCTCTCCTCTCCCTACTTTCTTCCATGTGACCTCTTCTCTACCTTTAGCTGTGGAGTTTGTTCTGTCAGTCTTCAGGTTGTCTTCTGGTTTATTTACACTGATGTGAGTGTTATCTAATTATATCCATGGGAGAAGGTGAACTTAGGGTCCTCCCACTGAATTCTCTTAACCAAATACAATGGATTATCTACACTTTCCCACTGAATTCTCTTAACCAAATACAATGGATTATCTACACTTTACAAATGAGGAAACTAAGGTTTAGAGAGCTTTTAACTTGCCAAGGATCATAGTTTAATTTAATTAAACAATTATTAAGCAGCTACTGTGTATAAGATATTGCACCATCACACATTGGGAATATGATAATGATGGTTTTCAAGGGGCTCATAAAATCAGGGAGAACACATAAGAAACTATTAATGGATAAGTAGGATACTATGGAAGCATTTGGGAGAGGCGGTAAACCCAGGCTTTCTGGGAAGCCAACAGTTTTAAGCTAAAACCTAAAAAACAGTAGGAACTAGCCAGGCCAAATAGTTAAGCTTTCATTCCATACTGTTTTAATATTTGTTGTTAAGTATTTTAGAGCATACCCTATATATACAATGCATAGTTCCTATCTGTTATTCACTAAATGTATCTCCAGAACATCCCTATATTAAGCTCTAAGCCCTAATGAGATAATACTTAGAGGTGGGACCTTTGGGAGTTAAGTTTAGATAACACCATGAGGGTAGGACCACCATAATGGGATTAATATCTTTATAAAATGAGGAGGTTAGACCAGAGTGTGCTCTTGCTCTCTCTCTCCCTCTCTCTCTCCCTCTCTCTCTCCCTCTCTCTCTCTTTCTTTTACTCTTTCTCCCTCTCTCTTGTAAGGACACAGTGAGAAGGTGGCCAGCCAAGAAAGGGGCTCTAACCAAGAATCAAATCTTGATCTTCAATTTCTATCCTCCAGAACTTCAAGAAAATAAAATTATGTTGTTTAAGCCATCCAGCCTGTGGTATTTTGTTGTGGTAGCCCAAGGTGACTCGTTATCACTTTTTATAAAATTCAAAATCTACCTATGAAAGTAGAATAGAATCATAGAACAAATTAATAGGTCAGACAGTCAAAATTGAATCAAGTGATCTAGTTGAATATAAATTCTTCAAGTAACTGAACCTCTTCAAGGCAGAATTGTCACATCTTTAAATTAGTAATCATATATACCTATAGAGTTGTTATTGGGATTAAATGAGCTGATGAATGGAAAGTCCCTATAAAAGTTCACAAAATGATAACCATCACTATTATGATAATAAAAGATGTCATGAGACAATACCCAATTATGTTCCAAACAATTTGTTGAGGAACGTACACTCATTTTTCTCTTCAGAATCTTTGCTCTTCCTTCCCTTTAAAACATACTCCCACCAGCTCTTCCCAAGCCCAACCTGTTATGATCAACCTTTTCAGATACCCTCCTCTGAGAACTTCCCTGAACTTCCTTGAACTAAAGGAAGCCTCTCCTTAACCCCTCCTCATGTCACTATCTCACCCCAATATTCTTTAAGGACTTGTTACCACATCCAATTACCCATTTTATTGTATATTTTTATCATCTATCTCTTCTTAATAGAATGTAAACTTTGTGAAACCAGAGACATTTCCTTATCTGGTGCCCTATCCTAACATCCAGAAATAGTATCTGGTGCTTAATAGTGGTTCAACAAATATTTGGACCAAATGAATAAAAGCTGCTGGATTAAGAAAGTATAGATCAGATATAGAGAATTCAGTAGTTTCATGAAGAAGTATCTATGTAGAATCTTAATAGTACCTGTGGGGGTCACCACAAAAATGATATTCGGTGCAGGAAGCCAGCATCTATAATTTCAGTAGCTGTCACCATACAGCATTAGAATTTATCTTGATCTTGACATATTCATGTGGGACCTTTACATCTCACCCAGTAGTTCTTTATAAGGGACAATACCATCCTCTTAGGGCATGTTGTTTTGTTTTATTTTGTTTTGGCTGTGGGGTATTTTTTGACAAATATACACAATGAACAGCACCTGGGGAGTTTTGCTGGCACATAAGGCCTGAGACTGAGGAATCTAAATGTCCTGAGCAATCTCTCACCATGAAGAATTACCAAGGGAAAACAAAAACAAAAACAAAAAACCAATAGTGCTCCTCTTAGGGACACCACAGGGCTAAGTTTCATAGCTTCATCAGCTGCTGAGACTAGGAACCCAAGAATTTGGGAGTTCTCTTAATAGACAACTGTACCTACTTGCTCTCTGGTTAAAGAATTCTCTTTCCTCTGCCAACAAGTTTACCCCCAGCCAAGAAACATTCCTAAACTGCCTTTTCCAAGAATCCCTTACTTCTAATTAAAGTAAACCTCTCAGTTGTCTATCTGATGCCTTAAATAAGCAACATTATAGTAAATATCTGACAAATTAATTTTTCCAACAATCTATATAGTCTCAAAGGGAGTTGAACTATAAGCATTATAGCTCTTAAACAAAATTTTTAAAAATAAAGTTTTTTAAAAATAAATATACTAAATTGGTATTAATCCATATTAGTAGGATTTGGGTAGTTGTAGGCAATAGGAAAAAGCAGTGTAATCATATATTTCATTTATTTAATACATATTTTCTTGAACCCCTAAGTAAATAGGCACTGGGCTAGAAGTATAGGTGATATAGGCATATATCTGAATCAATTCAGAGTGATATAGTAAAAATACAGACTGGATGGCTTAAACAATTGAAATTTATTTCTCTTCCAGTTTTGAAGGCTGGAAATCAGAGATGAGACTGGCAGCAAGGTCAGGTTCCTGGTAAAGACCCTCTTCCCAATTTGTAGATAGCATCTTCTTGCTGTGTCCTCACATGGCAGAGAACAGAGAGAGGAAGTAAGCTCTATAATGTCTCTTTTTTTATAAAGAGGCACTAACCTCATTCATGAGGCTCTATGCTCATGTCCTAATTACCTTCCAACATCCCATCTTCTAATAGTATTGAATTAGGGCTTAGGATTTCTACATATACATTTTAAGGGGGGGAGGCACAAACATTCAGTTTAATAATAGTTTATATGGCACTTGGTCCTTGCACTAATGACATTGAGAGACAATATTCCACCAGCCTCATGATTCCACACATCTTGTGAATAGAAGCACAAACTTGCTTTTTTGTTCCAAACTATGTTTTCAAGGATATTTGTATAGCGAGCAGCCTTATAAGGCAAAGCAGAGGGCAGATTTTCTGATTGTAACAACAACATCATATATACAAAGAATGTCTCCTTCCTGAGAAAAAAACTAGGAGATCTATTTGCAGCCCATTTAAAAATAAAAATAAAGCCCAAATAAAAATAATAAAAAAAAATTTCTAAGTTTGATGGTCCTCAACTGTAACACAAAGCCCCTGAATATAGTCTTCTCTGGGCTTCTCTGTGCTACTCTCATGGCACTCAGGGAATATGAAGAATCAACAAAACATGAAGCTCATTCTTCATGCTATGCCATAGTACTGATGTCTTTTGTCTCTGACTCAGGAGTCTCATGTCTTCTGCCAACACCCATGAAATTGTGAATTGCTAACTTGTTAGCATATGATTAGGACAAATTCTCAGGTTATTTATGATATTTGACAATGTGAAATAGCAATTATAGTATAAACTAGCATAGAGCATACACCTTGAAAAATATAATACTAAAACTGTATCCAAGATGAGAGAGAAAAAAAAAATGTCCTCAGTGGTATTTGAGCTCAAAAACAACTGTTTAAATGTAGAAGGAAAATACATTTCAAACAGGAAGAAATGTCATGTGTAGAAGTACAGAACTGAGAATTATGAGACAAGTTCAGGAAGTGACAAATAATTCTTTTGGTTCAACCAGAGTTGATGAAAATAAAAGTAAATATAAAGATGTTGCTGTCTGGCATGCAATATTTATTTCAGGACTTAGATTCGAGAATAGTGATATATTGCCCTCAGATACCATTGAATAGTCCAGAATTTGTCTCTCCTGCTTTTGGAAATATCCTAGGCTGGTTCCAAGATAGAGACTAGCTACATAAATGATTCTCAGAGCACATCATCTCTCATTTGGATGACTGCAACAGCCTCCCATTGGTTCTACAATCTCTACATTTGTCCCACCCACTACACCACATTCCCGTCTTCACAAATTGGTCAGAAAAATCTTTCAAAATTGTAAGTTAGATCCAGTCATTCTTGATTTAAACCTTTCAAGGGGGATCCCTGGGTGGCGCAGTGGTTTGGTGCCTGCCTTTGGCCCAGGGCGCGATCCTGGAGACCCGGGATCGAATCCCATGTCGGGCTCCTGGTGCATGGAGCCTGCTTCTCCCTCTGCCTATGTCTCTGCCTCTCTCTCTCTCTCTGTGACTATCATAAATAAATAAAAAAAAATTTAAACCTTTCAAGGACTTTTAATCATACTGGAATAAAATCTGAACCCCTACCAATCTAGTCTTGGTTTACACCTCTCTTGCTCGTTTTTATATTGTTATAGGCTTAGTGTGAATAAGTGTAACAGTTAAAAATTGCAGGAAGATATCAATTATGGTGAACAAGGTGGAGGCTCACATTTACGAGTCTAACCTCTAGGAGCTCTACCAGGTTCTCATAGTGAAGATAAGACAAAATCCCCTTGGACTTTCTGGTACAGGGAGGAGGAAAGCAACCATTGTGAAATACTCCAATACGTTTTGTTCTTAGCAAGACCTGCCCTCAAGAGAAACTATTTGATCAGAGCCTAACCTATTGGGGTTCTAGCAGAGTCAAAACAACTTTGGGGCAAGGGAAACACCTTGCATCACATAAAGGATTTTTAAACACACACACACACACACACACACACATATACACACACACAAAAAAAAAACCACCCTAAGCTGCACCTGTTCAGTTCTCAGCCCAGGGCTTCGGGTCACTAAAAGCATAACATAGGGCTATGAGATACTCCTCTCCTCCTACACCTCACCACTCCATTACTAAGAGCCTATTTCCTATGGTTCTTTTTACCCAGTACATTGTATGTGGCTATCAGGAAAGAATTTTAAGGCATATTAAAAGGCGAAAAAAAATCACAGCTTAAAGAGACTGAGTAAGCATCAGAACTGAAGTCAGATATGGCAGGAATGTTAGATCAGACTGTGAATTTAAAACAGGAATGATTAACATGCTTAGGACTCTAATGGAAAAAGTAAACAGCATGCAAGAACAGATCAAAAATGTAAGCAGACAGATGGAGATTTTAAGAAAGAATCAAAAAGAGAGATCAAAGAGATCAAAAACACTGTAACAGAAATAAAGAATGCCTTTACTATGCTCATTAATAGACTGGATACAGCTAAGGAACAAATCCCTGAGCTTGAGGATAATGTCCAAAACTTAAAAATAAAGTCCCAAACTTTATGTGTTTTAACTTTTATAGTGTTTGTGCAATTCATAGTCTCTTTTCCTAACTTACAACTGTTCCTGCCCTGCTTCCTGGAACAACACTGCTGTGGGTAGGACGTGCTCGTCTTCAAAATTAATACAGCAATAAGAATGTGAAAAAAAAAAAAAAAAAAAAAAAAAAAAAAAAAAAAAATAAAGTCCCAAACTGAAAAACAGTAGCCCTAAACTCCCCCAAATTTGAGGAAAGATGCCAATTTATAGATCCAAGAAACTCATCATGCCCCAAGCAGGATAAATATAAAGAAATTTAGAATAGAATAGAATAGAATAGAATAGAATAGAATAGAATAGAATAGAATAGAATAGAAATAGGATAGAATAGAATAGAAATTCCTATTATCATCATAATTAAAGAGCTAAAATAAATAAACAAGAGAGAGATTCTAGAAGTAGCCTGAGAAAATGTTTAAAAATTATTGCTTAATGGCACCAAAAGACCATGGAACAACACTATTAAAATTGCTGAGAAAAAAAAGAAGACTGTCAACCTATTAATTCTATATCCAATAAAACTATTCTTCAAAAATAAAAGTAAAACATAGAAATTTCAAATTATTAATAAAATGTAAACGCATCACAAGAAATGCTAATAGAAGTTCCTCAGGCTGAAGGCAAATGATACCAGGTGATAATTGGTGGAGAAAACGGTGAGAATATGAGTACACTTCTATAGCAGCCTAACAAATCACCCCAAAATTTAGTAGCTTAAAATATTGTTTTTTTTAAAAATGTTTATTTCTCTCTTATAGTCCTGTAGGTTAATTGGGGTCAGCTGGGAAATCCTTACTTAGGATGTTTCATGTGGTTGTAGTTAGATGATGGCTGAGGCTGGAGTCATCCAAAGACACAACTAGCAAGATGGCCAAGATGGCTCACTCCGTGGCTAACAATGGTATAGCTGCTGGATAAGAGCTGACTTGAGACCTCTCCCAAGTACCATTTGAGCTTCTCACATCATGGTGGCTGAGTTACAAGAGGGAAAGTTACAACAAACTTAAACAGAAGCTGCACAGCTTTTTGTGAGCTAGCACTGGAAGGCTAAGAATGTTACTTCCACCACATTTTATTGAGCAAGCGCTAAAGTCAGCCCCAAGTCAAGAGGATTGGAAATTAGACTCCACATTTCACAGTAGTAGCAAGAATAAATATTTGTGGCCATGTTTAATCTATCATAAAATATAATTGATCACAAAGTCTTAATTTCTTTATATTATAGTTTAAAACAAAAATTATAACACTATATTGTAGAATTTAGAACGAATGTAGTTATAATGTATAGACCACAGTGGCACAAGAAATAAGTGGAGTAAGTGGTATTATGCTGGTGAAAGATTGCTATATTTTTTATGGATTAGTACAATAATAGATTTTTGTTAAATATAAAAATAGGAATTCCTAGAGCACCACTAAATTTTTTTCAAAAGGAAAGAGCAAAGCTGTAAATAGAAGTATCAGAATATTTCAAAATATTTGGTTTGCCTTAAAGACAGTAGGAAAAAGGAAGAAAAGAAACAAAAGAGAGAGATGAGATAAATAGAAAACAATTAATAAAACAGTAGATTTAAATCATACCATATCAACAATTACATTTATTTTAAATGGGCTAAACTTCCCCCTCCCCCAGAGGCAAAAATTATCAGACTAGATAAAAAAGCAGAGCTCTATATATAGTGTGTCTTTAAAAGGTACACTTTAAAGACATGATCAGGATGAAAGAAAAGGATGAAAAAAGATAGACCATGAAAAATTAATCATAAAAAAGCTAGAGTCACTGTATTAAAATCAAATAAAACAGACATCAAGACATATAATAAAATACCAAAATAAAAAGAAACTTTGCATCACAAAGAAGACTTAATGCACCATGGAGACATAACACTCATTAATGTGTGTGTATCTAACTATGTAACATCAAATTAAATGAAGTAAAAACTAACAAAGCTAAAAGGCAAACTAGATAAGACTAACATCAAAGCTAGATATTTTTGTATCGCTACTCAGTAATGGATAGAACTACTAGACTACCAACCAACTTGATCTTATTTTTGTAAGTTTTATTTATTGATGTAATCTCTACTTTATATGGGGCTCAAACTCATGACCTCGAAACCAAGAGTCACATGCTCCTCTGACTGAACCAGCCAGATGCCCCCCAACTTGATCTTATTGACATTTATAGACACTATATTCTCAAACTGTAGAATGTATTTCTTCTCAAAAGCATGCAAGCATTCAGCTATACGGACCATATACTGAGCCATAAAACAGTACCAATCATAATTCCAGCAAGATATTTTTATAAGAATTGATCTACTCCTAGGACCTAGAATATGTAAAATAATTTTGTAAAAGAACAATAAAGTTGGAAGACATATACCATCTGACTATAAGATTTACTTTAACTTTATAGTAATCAGTTTGTACTTGGAAAATGAATATTGGAACACAAGAGCAAGTCTAAAAATAGACCCACATTTGTATGGTTAAATGATATTTGACAAGACTGTCAAAGCAATTCAGTGGGAAAAAGAAAATCTTTCAAACAAATAATATGGGTACAGTTGGATGTCCAAGTGGAAAATTAAGTCAATTACCTCCACCCCTATTTCACATCATATATAAAAATTATCCTGAGATGAAGCAGAGTCACAAATGTAAAAGATAAAAACTAAAATACTTTTCAAAAAAAAACATGGGGGGTGCCTGGCTGTGTCAGTAAGTTAATTGATCAACTCTTGATTTCAACTCAGGTCATGATCTCAGGGTTATTAGATGGATTCCCAAGTCAGGCTCCATGCTCAGCATGGAGTCTGTATGAGACTCTCTCTCCCTGTCCCTCTGCCCTTCTTCCCCATACTCTCACTCTGTCTCTAAAATAAATAAATAAATCTTAAAAAAAAAAAAAAAGAAAAAATGTCTTTGTAGACTGAAGTTAAACATAGATTTATTAGACAGGAATAAATAGCCAGAAGGGGGAAACAGAAAACAAAAATCAGACTTTCCCCAAATTAAAAATTGTTCATCAAGAGACATCATTTAGAACATTAACAGCAGGGACGCCTGGGTGGCTCAGTGTTTGAACATCTGCCTTTGGATCAGGGCATGATCCTGGGGTCCTGGGATTGAGTCCTGCATCAGGCTCCCCACAGGGAGCGTACTTCTCCCTCTGCCTATGTCTCTGCCTCTCTCTGTATCTCTCATGAATAAATAAATAAAATCTTTAAGAAAACAAAATAAAAGAAAATTAACAGAAAACCACTGACCAGGAAAAAATATTCACAAAACATGTAGCTTACCACAGTCTTGTATTCAGGCTATATAAAGAATGCTCACAATAGGCACTTAACACACTTAACAAATGAGTAGCCACTAAGCATATGAAAAAAATGTTCAATATCATTTGCCAACAGGGAACTGGAAATTAAAACCATAAAGCATCATTAAAGGAAATATAAAGTAGTACAACTATGCGGAAATATGTTTGGCATTTGTTATAAACATATACCAATACTATATACTAGTATATATACCAATATAGTAGTATATATACCAACATACTAACAATCTGACTCCTAAGCATTTTCAAAAAAAAAAAAAAAATGGGGAGGGGGTGAATTAGATGTCTTAAAACAAAACCAAACAGATTTATAGAAGAATGAATGTGATAGCTTTTGAACAGTAGCCAAAAACAAATTCCTTTCAATTGCTCATGAAGTATACAGCTAGATAGACCATGTATTAAGCCACAAAACAAGGGTAAATGTCCATCACTGAGAGAATGGAATGATGAGTTGCCATATATTCATACAATGGAATACTACTCAACAGAAAGAGGAACTTATTACTAATATATGCAAAAACATGAGTAAACCTCACATTTTTCTGAGTGAAAGAAGTCAGAAAAAAATGAAGAGTCCCTATTGCATGGTTTAATTTATCACTGATGTTCTAGAACAAGTGAAACCAAGTTAAGGTAGGGAAAAAAGCAGAGCAGTCCTTAGCTGGGTTGGGAGGTAGGTGATCGTGGCAGGAGCTGATTACCTTGGAAGAGATATGACTGGACTTTCTGGGCAGGTGACAATGTTTCATATCATGATACAGGTATGATTTACTTAGGCATATACACTTGTCAAAAACTGTAGAGATAAGATTTATTTGTTCCAATATATGTAATTTTACCTGATAAGAAAAGAATTGTAACCCCACTGAATTGAGTAGGAGATAGATAGGCTAGATGATATTATAATGGCAGAATGAGGATCATGGTTGAAGCTGGTAACTGGTACAAGGGTCCGTTACACTGTCTTTCCTTTGTATATGTTTTATATTGATTATGATATTGATTGTATATTACTGTATAATGATTCATTCATTCATGCAACAAATATTCCTTAGTGATTTCAATGCACTAGGTGATCCTCTGGTAATAGAGCAATTAATAGAAGAAACATCACTACTGCCATGGAGATCCCATTGTAGCAGAGGAAGATAAAAAATATATAAAACAGTAAATAAATAAGTAATGAAGAAGTAAAAGATAAAGTATAACAGGTGGTCATAGGTGGTATAAAGGAAGAGTGGACAGAGAGGGGGAAACAGTGAATAACAAGGGCTGGTGATGTAATTTTAATAGTGATAAAGGACCTGGCAAGATGATAAAGGATGTTTGAAGAAGGCTTGGGGAAGAAAAGTAAGAAATAGGTCATAAGAGGGAACAGGAAAGCAAGTGCCCCAAAGTGTGAGCATACCTGGCATGATCAAGGGGCAGTATGGTGGGAAGCTGAGCAGATCATTAAGGAACCTTGTAGGCCATTATAACAATTTTGTCTCTTACTTGTAATGAGATGTGAAGCCATTGAAAGGTTTAAACAGAATAGTGGAATGATCTTATTTACATTTTAATAGAAACATTCTGGCTCTTGTGTTGGGAATAAATTTAAGAAGGCCAAGGTGGCAGCGGAGAGAACATCCAGATGAAAGAAAACCTAGGTAAGAGAATGTTGGTTCATACCACCAGTGTTGTAACTATGAAGGTTGTGAGAAATGGTCATATTTGGGGCATTTTATTAAGCTAAAGCTACCAAGTTGTGCTAAAAAATTATTTCTGAAATCAAAAACAAATCCCAGATATTACCCTGACAAGTAAAAAGAGATACAGAGTTACCTCTTATGGAAATGGGTAAGACTTGTAGGAAGAGACATTTTGGGATGCACTCCATCCGGTGAGGGCAAGGTGAAATGGTGGGGATTCTAAGCATCCATCATTGTTCCCCCTAAAGCCTCAACATCAGATCTGACAGGCTTTGGGGCATTCCAGTTCTTAAGAGTGGGACTCTGCAAGGCAAACCAAGCTTTTACTGTCTTGTCGAAAAGCTCCTCTCAAAAGAGAATGAAAGTCAGAAATTTAGAATGGCAGGAAAGAGAAGTGAACTCCAACTCTGTTCCAGTGAAAGCAAAGAAAATGTATATGACTGTCAAATTTCAGACTGCAATTATTCATCGTCCAAAATGCATTTTTAAATTCTAGTGCGTGGCAAGAAGGATTTAGATGAAAACAGTTTTAAGAGACGGTAGAAGTGAGAAGGTATCATGAAAAAAATTCAGAGTAACAGAAAACCAAAAAGAAGGAAAGAAAGAAAGAAAGAAAGAGAAAGAAAGAAAGAAAGAAAGAAAGAAAGAAAGAAAGAAAGAAAGAAAGAAAGAAAGAAAGAAAGAAAAAGAAAAAGAAAGACAGGCAGGCAAGCAGGAAGGGAAGGAGGGAGACACCAGGATGATAAAAGCAATCAATGCTTTTGTGTCATTTCAAATACTTTATGGAAAACAAAAAGCTAGATGGTTGTTGGTTACTAATCAGTGGTCATTTTAATCTATTCCATTCTTCCTCTTTTGCTAAGAGTGTTCCAACAGTAGATACTAAAAAATATCTTCTATCCCTCCATTTTTCTGCCCCTGAGGGCTAACATGCTAGTACCTAATGCTTAGAACTGCTGCAGCTATCCAGTAACAGGTGGAAGTAACATCCAGAGATATTAGGAAGACACAACCAGCACTCACTGTCACAGAAGGAGGAAAAGAATGTGCACCCTTGATGGACTTATGCCACCTGGACAGTTCAGTGGTTGAACATCTGCCTTTGGCTCAGGTTGTGATCCCAGAGTCCTGGGATCAAGTCCTGCATTGGGCTCCCCACAGGGAGCCTGCTTCTCCCTCTACCTTTGTCTCTGCCTCTCTCTGTGTGTCTCACATGAATAAATAAAAAATATTTAAAGGAAAAAAAAGAAAAGCACCCCCCCGGGATTACTTCCTCTGTATTAGTGGTTCTCAAAATGTGATCCCCATGATAGCAACATTAGTCTCACCCGGAAACTTTACAAAAATACAGATTTCTGAGCCCTACCCCAGTCTCTGAGATGGAGCCTAACAATCCAGTTTAAAAAGCCCCCCCGCCCCAGGTGATATCAATACACCTACAACTTGTGAATCTCTGTACTTTAACAAGTAGGGGCAGATGGATAAGACAATTTTCACTGGATTCTCCTAAACTCTGACTCAGGGTACCACCAAGAATCTACTTCAACTGCAAGACCTATGCTTACTATAACCAGTAAACCTATGGGCAAACTCAGGAAACAATTGAAACAACTACAGTCTTTGAAACAGGTTTATCCTCCTAAGTATAATTATTCATGAGGGATATTGAAAACTTAACTACTGGGAGGAGAGAAAGGTATTAAGTCCTGCTCAGGGCTCAAGAAAGGCCCTTTCCCTCAATATGCCACATCAAGGCCAAAGCTAATTTCACAGCCACTGCTAATACCCTTTCTATATGCATATTTTAACCACTTCACCTATAATCCCCAAACTTGGTCCCCACTGTTAAATTTATATATCAGTTGCTGGCAGCAGCTGAGTTTTTTAAGCATGGCCAATCATATTCCATATACTCTGCATTTAAAACATTTGAAACTAATTTAATGGTTATGTCTAGCATTAGATATTTTAAGTGCAGCAATAAACCCTTATTGCTTTCTTGACTGATGGAACACATAATACAATTGCCACTGTGTGTTTTGACTGTCAAAATGATTCATTATACCCTGTATAAAACTTTTTTACAAAGAGGGAAACAGTTACATCAAATAAATTGAATAAGAGTTTAAACCCAAGGTCATCAAAGTGCTTGACACACCTTTTAGAAATAATTGAAATTCAGGTACATTCTCTGAAACGATTTGAAGTCTCTTCCCAAACACACAAGTCGTCTGAAAGCAACAACTTGCCATCGTGCTAACTGAGCTGTTAAGCAATTATCAGTGACAGCTGTAGCTCAGGGAGCCGCCAAGCAAGACCGCACGCGGCCAACTTTTTCAATTCTTCGAGCTGACAGTTACTGGATTAACATCTGACACAGCCCAACCGGCTCCACTTCATTTGTGATAATGGGGCCCAAGACGCAAACTCCGTGGAGAGCCTACTAAGTACTGGGCCTAGCGCTGCGCAAATTCACACGCATCACCTTGCTCACATTTGTCATCACAATTTAAAGAGGAAACGGGGACCCCTGGCTGACTCAGTGGTTGGCATCTTGATCCCAGGGTCATGGGATCAAGTCCTGCATCGGACTCCACACAGGGCGCCTGCTTCTCCCTCTGCCTTTATCTCTGCCTCTCTCTGTGTGTCTCTCATAAATAAATAAAATCTTTAAAAATAAAAATAAAAATAATAAAGAAGAAGAAACTGGAACTTGGAGAAAATAGACTGTTACCATAACTCTAGGACTCCTGATATTTGAGTTCAGATGTCTCTGATTCCAAAGTGCTTCTTTTTTTTCTTTTTTTTTTTTAGCATGTTAGGGTTTTGTGTAATAATTTGCCTAATTCTTAAAACCATTTTGTGATGTGAGAAGCCTATATCCTAATGTTTAAGAAATCAGACACCTTGAACATTTCACTGTGAATTTTAGAAGTTGTCCTTCTTTTCTAAGATTTTATTTATTTATTCATGAGAGACACAAATAAACGGGCAGAGAGAGGAGGGAGAAGCAGGCTCCATGCAGGGAGCCCTATGCAGGATTTGATCCCAGGACGCCGGGCTCACACCCTGAACTGAAAGCAGCCATTTAACCACTGAGCCACCCAGGTGTTCCAAGAAGGAATTGTCATACTGTGAGCTAGTTTTCAAGTAAATCATGACTACACTAACCTCAGGAGCCCTCCCACTTCCTTTTGTTGGAAAAGAGCAGAGGAAGAGTGGGTCAAGAAGGCAGGCCGGCAGAGAGCCAGGCACTCACCCAGTCCCTACCATGTGGCAACCATGGTGCCAGATAATTTCTGCACATGTTAACTCACTTCACATTGTTTTCCCCACTACCCAGTGAACTAGATATTTATTCCAATGGTGAAGCCAAGTCTTCAATTGGTGAGATAATTGCCCAGAAATTATAGGAAACTACTCAGAGGTACAGCTGGGATTAAAATTTAGTTCTGCTCGATCAAAAGTAATTGCTTTTCCCTTCACACCTTTAGGATATGTGTACTCCCTTCTCTCACTCTTCCTGGAACAAAGCTCTAATAATAAAATTTTAGGCAATAGGGCAAGTTCCCTACTCCCCACTGTAGACAAATGCTTCCTATGGCCACCCTGGCTTTGGTCCTGATTAATCCTGAAAAATACTGCATCAATCGAAAACTATTTTTAGTCAAGCACTTGAACTGCTATTCGTCCTCTGTACTTGGGTTTCACCATCTTTCATTTCCCCTGGGCAACTTTCTGATGGAGTCACTGTGATCCAGGAAGGGTTGAAAGGAGGAAAACAATCAACTGAAGAAGTTTACAGCATTATGTTTGGAAAATTAATGCAACTCCCTTGTAACACATACGTTTTACTTAAAATGCAAATATTATTATTTTAAAATATTTTATTTATTTATTCATGAGAGACACAGAGAGGGAGAGGCAGAGACACAGGCAAAGGGAGAAGCAGGCTCCATGCAGGGAGCCTGATGCGAGACTCTATCTGGGGACTCCAGGATCATGCCCTGGGCCAAAGGCAGGTACTAAACCGCTGAGCCACCCAGGGATCCCCTAAAATGCAAATATTAATTACAGATTGATTTACTTTAAATATTGCACAGGCATTTTCACAAAGAAACTTCTGGCTTGTAATCCATCCATTAGCTTACCAAATGAGAACCTTACAAAATCTAGGATGTGTTAAAGGGATTGCTCTATATAACAAAACAGGAAAATTCTCACTGTAAGGTTTTCCCTCATTTTAATGGGATTCGCAGTGGTTCTCAGTGCTGTATTTATCAGCGCACATTTATCAAAATAAAGAAGGTTTAGACCTCCACATACAGTTAATCTGCAATGATTGTCAAATATATTCTAATTGATTTAATGCCCATTAAAATTCTATTTTGACATATAAAACATCCAGACATGTGATAAATAAATGATCAGTCATCTAGCACAACCAGAAAAATCACATTGATTATAAATTATTCAAAGTGAAATGGTGTCTCAGCAAAATCTTTCGACCATCTCTGTCTGAGAATTAGACTAATAAGGAAGAAGAAAAACCAAGATTTTAAATGGATTTTCATGGCCAAATTGGTATTATGTTTCAAATACCCATTAATAGCTACAAGAAAATAAAGCTAAAAGAAGCTGAAGTATTTATATTATTCTTGCTATATTCCACTAAAGAAGATAAAATAAAGAATCTTTCATTAAAATTATGAAGATTATTTATTTTGAGGTTTAATGTTAGACCAACGACTTTCCCAGAAATCTAATATGCTATGAAATGAATCTTGATAAGCATGAAGATATTTTCAAGAGAACAAGAGGAATTTAGTACGTATGAAAAAAAGAAAAGGAAGCAGACACACAAAACACATTTTAAGCATTTAACTCTGAAAGAGAGAGAGAGATTATGTAGATATATCTATGTATCAGAGCAAGAGACAGAGAGGGAGAGATGGAGAAGGAGAGCATGAGAGCATAGAATCTAGAAACATACCAAAGATTTGGCATATTTGACCATGTTAAGTGTGATAAGGAACTTGTCAGATGGTAATTGGCAAAGCTGCATTGGATGAATCTAGTGGCCATGTGAAATGGGCTGTGTTCTTGCCAGATCATTTCTTCAATTACTACTTCTCTTGAATTATGCCAAATATATAGTAATATTCAGCAAAGATCCAAAAGATAAATCATCTGATGTACTGTGTCACATATTTAAGTATAAGGATTGATTTAAAAAAAAAAAAAACTGGGTTAATGTGTAGTGTTCATTGCAGTTTTGTCTAGCACATCTAAGTATGCATTGCTTTGGCAAACTCACTTTCCCAGCCCTTGAGGGGTGGCTTAACCACACCTTGCTCAAGAAGTCCAAGCTGTGCTTGAGGTTGAGGTGAAGAGGTTACAACTATTAATTCAGAAACAGATAGGTGACTCACTTCCTATCACTAAGATGCAAGGAATTTATTGTGGCTTCTAAGGAAGATGTTTATTCACTCTTGTGAGAGATTTCTAGAAGGGCACTTCTCTCTTCCTAGTGGTGACCAGAAAACATATACCTTTGGGAATGGTTGGCAGCATCAATTCTTAAGAACAGATTAGAATAAAGCTGACACTGTCAAAGGCAGTACACAGAAACATGGATGAATTCAATCCTTAATGAACTGAATGAGCCACTACGTCAATCCAGGCTCAAAGACTCACCTTTGTATTTACTGATATGTAATCCAGTGATTTCCTCCTCACTGTTTAGGCAAATTTGAGATGGTTTTATGTTACTTAGAATAAAACTCATTAAATATGGGATTATTTACAAAGTCTCAATTCAATCAAAAATATGTATTTAGCTTCTACTTTTGAAAAGGAAACTAAAATTTAGTAAAATAAATACTTCCAGACAACATTCCAACAATAATAGAACCCTGCATCACTCAGGTTTTATTAAGTTACACAATAGTAACAAACTACTCCATGATCTCATGGCTTACAACAACACAGGATTATTTCTCACTTTGGTTATAGGCCCACTGTGGCTCTCTGCACCCACCTCCCCTACCCCTGCCAATGTTGTCTTCATTCTGAGCACTTGTTTTGTGGTAGCAATGATACCACACAGACTCAGAGCCCCACCTACAATCTCATCCAGTAGCAGTGTCTAAAATATGGCTTTGACCAATTGTTTAACACAGGCTCCAGCCCCACCCAACTCTGTGGTAAAATTATAGGTCCTTATCAACCAGAGAGCCTGAACAGTGACTTCAACCAAAGACAGAACACAACCAATGGCCTACTCAATTGCAAAGCCTAGCCTGAATCTCTGGACAACTTTGGGGCAGAGCCTGAGGCTACATCTGACCATAAAGCCCAGCCTACATGCCTGGCTGAATATCACGTCAAGCCAGTGGAACCATGCAGTCAGGGAATATAGCCTAAGACCCCCACCCCCACCCACATCCAGGAGTGATTGTGGATCATGGCCCTCTCCCCTGCCCAATTGTGGAACACAACCAGTGGCACCACCCTGCCAGAGAACACAGCCTACAAACTTGCTCAATCAGAGCTGATTGCAGAACCTATCTAAGGCCCCATCTGGATATGGAAAATAGCCAGCAGGCTCACCTAATCAGGGATTTCACCCAGAAGACCCACTTGAAAACAGCCCAGACTGGGACATCTCGGTGGCTCAGTGGTTGAGTGTCTGCTTTTGGCTCAGGGCATGATCCCAGAGTCCTGGGATGGAGTCCCACATCAGGCTCCTTGAATGGAGCCTGCTTCTCCCTCTTCCTGTGTCTCTGCCTCTCTCTCTCTCTCTCTTTCTCTCTCTCTCTCTCTGCCTCTCATGAATAAATAAATAAAATCTTAAATAAAGAGCCATCCCCCAGCCCTCACAATTAGAGCAAAGGCAGTGACCTTACCCAACTAGAGACCCTGAGAGCAAGACTCACCTGCTCACAGGTGTTACCAGATAACCCATCCAATATGCCAAGCTGAGGTAATGGTAAAGACCTTTCTCTGCTGAAATGAACCTATAAAGTCTGGAGGAGGAGACCAATTATTAAAATGCACAGATACCAATACATGTACAAAGATCATAAAGAATCAGTAAACATACCACTAAAGGTAACTAACAAAGAAAGCTCTAATGACTAACTCTAAAGATATAAAAATCAATAAACTTGCCAAAAAATTTTCAGAATAATCCTCTTAAAGAAGTTCTGTGAACTGCAAGAGCACACAGACAACTAAACAGAATTAGAAAAACAATGCATGCACAAAGTGAGAAGTTCAACAAGGAAATAGAAACCATCACAAAAAGAATCTGAGAGATGAATAATATAATGGTTGAACTGAAGAATTCAGTATTGTACAACAGCAACTTTATTACAATATATAGATGTATCAAAGTAACACACTGTACACCTTAAATTTACACAATGTTACATGCCAAATTTATCCATCAAAAGAGAATTCAACAGTTTCAACATCAGAAATTCAATCAAACTCATCATCAGAAAAAGAAAGGATCAGTGAACTTGAAGACAGATCTTTTGACATTATGGAAATCCCAGAAGAGAAAGAGAAAAGGACAGAAAACATTTATAAATAAATAATTGACAAAAAAATTCCAAACTTGAGGTGAGAAATGGACCCAGATTCATGAAGCTAAAGGGATTCCAAATAGGTTGAACTTGAAAAGTTCTACACTGAAACACATTATAATTAAAGTGTTAAAAATCAAAGACAAAGAAAGAATTTTGAAAGCAGCAATAGAAAAGCAAATTCTCACAAAGAAGCCCTACCCCTGCCCCAACCAAAAGATTATCAGCAGTTTCTCAGTGGTAATTTCACAGATCCAGAGAATTCTCACAAAGAAGCCCTACCCCTGCCCCAACCAAAAGATTATCAGCAGTTTCTCAGTGGTAATTTCACAGATCCAGAGACAGTGGGAAGATGTATTCAAACTGTTAAACAAACAAAAATCAACTAAGAATATTATATCTAGTAAAGCTGTCATTCAGCAACAGAGTAGAAATAAAGACTTTCTCAAATACACAAAATGTGAGGGAGTTCATCACCACTGGATCAGCCTCACAACAAATGCTAAAGAGCATTCTACAACCTGAAATGAAAGGATGCTAATCAATGTGATAAACATATGAATGTGTATGACTCATCAGTAAAAGTAAATGTGGTCAAAATCAGGGTTTTCTAATACTGTGATGATAATATATGACCACTTAAAAATCTAATTTAAGAGAAAAAATAATAATAAAAACTAGCAACAGGGGCACCTAGTAGCTAGTCAGTTAAGCATCTGATTTTGGTTCAGGTCATGATTTCAGGGTTGTAAAATCAAGCTCCAGGTCAGGCTCCAGGATCAGCAGGGAATCTGCTTCTCTCCCTCTCCCTCTCTCTCTCTCGCAAATAAATAAATAATTTTAAAAAATTAGCAACAATTTGTTATTATATATATGATCTAAAATATATATATAAATTATAACATTGATAACCGAAAATGTTAGGAGAGAGAAATAAAAGTTTAAAGTTTCCATATGCCGCATATTTAAGCTTAAAATAGGACATTATAAGGTATTTTATGTAAGTTTCATGGTCACCACAAAGGATCCACCTTCAGTAGATATACAAAAGATATTGAAAAGGGTGTCAATGCATACTGCCTCAATGTCATCAACATAAGAAATACAGCAAAAGAAAGCAAAGGAGAAACCTGGATGGCTCAGCAGTTGGGCAGCTGCCTTCAGCTCCAGCCTGATTCTGGGATCCAGGATGGATTCTCACATTGGGCTCCCCATGGGGAACCTGCTTCTCCCTCTGCCTCTGTCTCTGCCTCTCTCTATGTGTGTCTCTCATGAATAAATAAATAAATCTAGAAAGAAAAAGAAAGAAGAAAGAAAGAAAGAAAGAAAGAAAGAAAGAAAGAAAGAAAGAAAGAGAGAAAGAGAGAAAGAGAGAAAGAGAGAAAGAAAGAGAGAAAGAAGAAAGAAGAAAGAAAGAAAGAAAGAAAGAAAGAAAGAAAGAAAGAATCTATAAAACCAAAAAAAAGAAATTAACAAAACGTCAATAGTAAGTCCTTACCTATCAGTAATTACTTTGAATATAAATGAATTAAAATTCTCCAATCAAAAGGCCTAGAATGGCTAAATGGATTAAAAAGATCCAAAGACAAGCTGCCTACAAGAGGTTCACTTCAGCTCTAAGGTCACACATAGGCTAAGAGTAAATGTGGTCAAAAGGTACAAGCTTCCAATTATAAAATTAACAACTTCTACCAATCTATTGTAGAACAATATAGTCTTGTACACTTGAAAGGTAAAATAATAAATTTTAAAAGCTCTCACCACTTCCTCCTAGAAAAGGATAACTATATGAGGATGTGTTAACAAAAAAGGAAAAAGTGGATTTTCAGAATACCATTGATATAAAAGGACCCTACATGTCTTCAGGAGAAACTACACGCACACACACACACACACACACACACACACACACACACAGGACTGGAAGCCACAAGAGCTTCTCTCCCACAATCCTAGATGGTAAAAGTAGTTCTACCATTGCTTTGAAATTATGAAATGAAAATAATTTTTTAACCTAGAATTTTTTAACCCACTCAAAGTTAAGGGGAGAGTAAGGATAGTAAGGATATTTTCAAACAAGGTCACAAAAACTTTGATTCCAAAGTAACCCTTCTCAAGATGCATGGAGAGGCAGAAGCAGAGAATAGCCAAGAAAGAAGATGTGGGATCCAGGAAGCTGTAGTCTACACAAGAAAGAAGCACAATGTGATCACCTCATAGGTGATAACTGTGGGGCAGATCTAGAGAGGAGCAGCGGTCTGCATTAAAGGAAACAGGTAGAAGTTTCTAATCCCTAGGGCTGATATCCCCAAGGGAATCCAAACCAGTGGGAGTTGGGACTCAAAACTGATGGATTTGATTAACTTCAGAGGCCAAAACCAACACAAAAAAGGCAGCTTCCTCCAAGGAAAACAAGATTGTACATCAAAGCAAATATTATCACTGAGTGCAATGTAGTTCACTTGTCAATAACATTTACATATTATCAATACCATCATAATAACAATATTATCAGAGGACTGGCACAGGGAGCTGCTTTTTAAACTTACAATCCTCATGGTCCTACTTGACTTTTAAATTATGTCCAGCCACTTTTTCATGTAAAAATTTAAATTTAAATAAGAGAACAATTTAAATGCCTTAATGTTCATTCCACAGTTTTCTGTCTATTTCAAATGAGCTTCATTTCCTGTCTCTAAGATGAAAAGCTGGGCCAAATACTTTCTATGTTTTCTCTTAATTCCATTATTTATTCTGTGTCCATGTGTCCACAGATATAATTTATCTTATTCCATTGGTGAAGAATTATGAATGTATAAAGAAATAAAGTGTTGGATTCATTTTCTGAGCAATTCTCCAGAGTTCACGTTTGCTGAGTTAACAGGTTATTTTCAGGAACCATTGTTTTATATTTTTATTGGTGTGATGTAGCTAATCTTTATCTCTGTACTCCAACCTTTAAGAAGCAGCATATCCTTAAAAGCTGATAAATATCTGTGAATTACATGTTAGAATAATCTTTTAAGAAGGAGATGGCTCCCTGGATATCAACTAGTTCCCATTTCCTGCACTTGCCCATATTCTAAGTGACTTTTAAGATATATTTTTCTTTTTTTCTGAATTTATAGAGTGATATTTGTGAAAATGAATTTTGTGCTAAAACTGATGATATAGAGACAGCCCTGACTGCTTTATGACAAGGTGAATTCTAAAATCAAAGATGCACAATTTCCTTTTCCACATTAAAGGTCAAATTTACAAAATGTCTCTCAAAGGCACAAGTCCGCTTGTCATCTTTATCAAATAAGATCTGGATGTATTGATTCAATCATTTTGATTGGTAACCCAACTATAAACTATATGCCTTACCAGGAAGGTTACCTAATGCTATATTACATTCTTTTTACAGATACCAGAACTGAAAAAGCAGAGCCAATCTGGCAGAGTTGTACATGAAATCTTTTATGGTACACCAGCTTCACCTTTCTTTTTTTTTTTTAAGATTTTATTTATTTATTCATCAGAGACACAGAGAGAGAGAGAGAGAGAGAGAGAGGCAGAGACACAGGCAGAGGAAGAAGCAGGCTCCATGCAGGGAGGCTGATGTGGAACTTGATCCCAGGACTCCAGGATCACCTCCTGGGCCAAAGGCAGGTGCTGAGCCCCCCAGGGATCCCCTTCACCTTTCTCATATAAAGCATCTTAGAACCCATGAACAATTATATCTGAACCTTCCCACTGAGACAACTAATGTGATATTATAGACACGATCATTTGAATTTGGTATGGACTGAATTTTTTATTTTATGGCTGGATCAATCAACCTATTTGAACTTTTAATGAATGGCGATGTCAACTTTTTTTTTTTCTCAAAATAGCAAAGAATTTTTAAAACACAATGGAAATGGATTTGATGTGCTTTTGCAGTCACAATATTCTAAAACAAAGTGAGAAGTACTGTACCTTATTTAAAATATTTTCAGCTTTAAGCGAAATTTAAACAACCAGGAAAAAGATGTTAAAACTAATATTGAAGTAGTATTTGAACATTTCATTGGTAATATTCTATGTGTAGTGAGCCTCTATAGACCCAAGGTTAAACTCTTCCGAGAGTCAGGAAGGTTTCCGAGTGTATTCCTTCTTCGAAAATAAATTACTGCCCACTTATTTCTGTATTATGCAAAACAAAGAAAAATGGGAGACTTGATGCTACAGTATTAATTGGTTCTGAAATCTGGAACTTGCAATAGTTAAGTATCTATAGTGATGAGGACCCTTTTAGTCGTAAGAGTAAAAAACCTAAGTAAAATCAGCATTTTTTTAAAAAAAAAGAGGAAATTATTATACAGCTAAAAAGTCCAGTTCAGAGTGTGAAGCACTGTCATAGGATTCAGTTTCTTTCTCTCAGCTCCACCTTCTCTGTGTTGGCTTCATTATCAGACTTTATAGTTGACTCTTGAGAGAGCCAGTTATGCATCCTTCCTAATGGCAAGGGGCCAACTGGGGCAATGGAAGCACATGCTTCCTTCCACCAACAGTCCCAGGAGACATGCCCTGGCTCTGACTGGTTTCAAGGCCATCATTAAACTAATCCTTGTGGAATCCTTGTGTAATGTGTTGCTTGGAAGAGCCAAGACTGAGTTACAGGCTGACTAATTCAGTACGCAGACTAAAAATTGCTGTGTGAAATAATAAGAAATGTTTATATATATTGGTGTCTGCCTTGGGTTCCTGCTAATATTTTGTTTTTGGTCCTGTTTCCTGACACAAAGATCCTAAATCCCTCGTAATTCCCTAAGTGATAACAGAACTCCTAAATCTCTTAGGATTTCTTTGGTGTGCGAAATGTCTTTGGTTCTAATAAGATGATTTTCCATGGAGTCTTGCCTGGGTGCTGGTCACCAGAAAGACCACTCCCTCATTAGAAGCTTGAAAGTTTTAGCCCTACCCTCCATTTCCAGAAAGAGGAAGAGGGTAGGGACTTGAGTTAATAATTAATCATGCCTATATAATGAAGCCTCCATAAAAAAGTATGGAGTTCAGAGCGCTGTCAGCTTAGTAAACAAATCTGCATGCCTGGAGGGAGGTGCACCCCAACTCCACAGAGAGAGAAGGTCCTCTGCTTAGGACCCTTTTGGACTTTAGCCTACGTATCTCTTCATCTAGCTGTTCATCTTTATTATATCCTTTATAATAAACTGGTAACCTATAAGAAAGTATTTCCCTGAGTTCTGTGAGCCATTCTAGCAAATTATCAAACCAAAGGCTCCCAAGACTTTCAATTTACAGCCAGTTGGTCAGAAGTACAGGTAACGGCCTAAGACTTGGAATTGTCTTTGGAAGTTGGGGTAGTCTTTTGAGACCGAGCCCTTAACTTGTGGGATCCAACCTAACTATTCATAGGGTCAAAGCTGAACTGAACAGTAGGACACCCAGCTGGCCTTGAAAAAAAGGTCAGTGTGAGGAAATAAACTTCACAAATTTGGTGACAAGAGGTAAAGTGTTTATTGTAAAGGAAAAATGAATTTTTTTTTCCTAGAGAGGAACATATAGTTCTCTAGAAGAAAACTATAGTATTCATCCCAAAGAAAAATAAATGAATACTGGATGGCAAAACCAAATATCATCTATTAAAGTCCCTCTATACTCTTTTACTCATTTGCTCCCTAACTACAACTCCCAATCACTCCATAAATTTAAAAAAAAAAAAAGATTTTGTTCACTGTTAGACTTTGGCTTGTCAGTGCTGTGCCAGAGAGGGCTAGTAATTCTGATTCACAGTTTCATCTAAAATATAATTTCTCTGGACCACACCCCTCCCATGCTATTGTAACTTTGAAAGGCACAACTGTAGTTCTTCATTATGATAATGATATAATAATAAGCATTAATATATTCTATTCATGGCGCATTCTAGTATGCTAAAATTCTTGATACAAATAGGTGCATTTTGAAGCTCTGATTCTTAAAACTAAGGACTTACTGTTATGTATGTCAGCTTTAAAGGGCATAGAAAATCCATTTTCTAGATCAAATATTAATGACACAGTGGTTTAAGAGCATATTTCCACTTTTAAAAAATAGTTAATAATTTTCTTTTACAAAGCATCAAAGTTCCTTATATTTTCTATGTTCTTCAATTGTATTTTAAGAAGTAATTGCAAATATCACTTGAAATTTTACAATAAGGCATGGTCAAATTTTCATCTTATAAGATTTTGCAATAATTAAAATGTAGGACCAACATCCAGGAAAAGAGAAATCTAAGCATTTCCATCCAGTCAATGATAATCAGAGGACAAATGGCACCCCATAAGCTCTTGTTAGATCTTTATACAAAGAAGTAATTTCCAAGGCCCTTACCAACTTCATGACCCATACAGAGCCACCCTTACACATGACTTCTATGCATTACTATCATTCAAATAAGACTTTAGGCTTTTTATGATTTCATTCATATATGGAATTTAAGAAATGAAACATATGAACATAGGGGAAGGGAAGGGAAAATAAAATAAGATGAAAACAGAGAGGGAGGCAAACCTTAAGAGACTCTTAACTCGAGGAAACAAACTGAGGGTTGCTGGAGGGGAGGGAGGTGGGGGGAGTGGAGTAATTGGGTAATGGGCATTTAGGAGGGCACTTGAAGTAATGAGCACTGGATGTTATATGCAACTGATGAATCACTAAATTCTATCTCTGAAACTAAATACAGTATATATTAACTAAATTGAATTTAAATTAAAAAAATTTTAAAACAAACAAACAAAAAAGGTCTTTAAGCTCTTTTGGCCATGTCTTTTGAAATAAGCATTTGAAAACAAAAGACTTATCTTCTATATCAGACTGGCCCACTCAGTCTATTTTTTTCTGAGTGGATTCCAAGTGATTTCATGTGACAAAATACTCTGAATTGACAGTCTTAAAAGGTTATGGATGCATCTCTCAAACACCCTAAGCCTCCTATAATATAACATATTATATATAGTTAATTCTCACTATTCATTGAAGTTATGTTCTATAAGGTCATTGTGAACTGTGATTAGTGAATACTGAACCATTGCTTCTTTAAAAAAAAAAAAAGATTTTATTTATTTATTCATGAGAGACAGAGAGAGAGAGACAAAGACACAGGCCAAGGGAGAAGCAGGCTCCATGCAGGGAGCCTGATGTGGGACTCAGTCCCGGGACTCAGATCATGCCCTGGGCCGAAGGCAGGTGCCAAACTGCTAAGCCACCCAGGGATCCCTGAACCATTGCTTCTAAGGGAAACTCACGATTGGGTTCCTGTGAGTCTCAACCAATTAACAGATGTCTTTGCTCCATTGGTGTTTCTGTTTAAACACTCCCTACTTTTTGTTGATCCACTATATATATTGTTACATATATTGTTGACCCATTAACATTGAACTCACAGCCAACAGCACTAGAACTCATGCTTGAATGAAGCTTATCTGACTCATGTATTTTCTCTGTAAGACACATCGCTACCTCTTTCTCTTAGGTACATTGGCCATCACTTGGGCACTATCCTTGGAAGCTATTTTAACATTTTAACAACAAAATCACCAAAGGAAAACACAAAAACATGCACTCTCCATATTGTTCTCCACAGCAGCTACCCCATTTTGCATTTCCAGCAACAGTGTACAGGGGTTCTAATTTTTACACATCCTTGCCAACATTTGTTGTCTTTTGTAATTTTTTTTATAATAGCTATGCTAACAGGTGTGGTTTTGATTAGCATTTCCCTGATGATTAGTGATGCTAGGCAAGAAACACGGCACTAAATAGACCATGAAAAGGGCACTTGTTTACAGAATGAAAGCTGAAACAAGAAATCAAAGGATGACTTTGTTCAACCTCAGCTGGGAAAATGAGCTTCAGGTGACTCAAATTGTTTGCCAGTCTGCATATACCCTGCAAACCATGGTAAGTATTAATTTTGGGGTTATAAATAAATGTTAGCATGCAGGTAAATTTGCAAATATAGTGTCTGTGAATATGAGGATTGACTGTACCTCCTACCCAAGGCTTTTTTTTTTTTTTTTAGATTTTATTTACTTATTCATGAGAGACACAGAGAGTGGCAGAGACATAGGCAGAAAGAGAAGCAGCCTTCCTGCAGGGAACCCAATGTGGGACTCTATTCCGGCACTCCAGGATCATGCCCTGAGCCCAAGGCAGATGTTCAACCACTGAGCCACCCAGGCGTCCCTCCAAGACGTTTTTAAATCCTTCTTTAATATTTAATGTCCTTGTTTTACTACCAACTAGGTAAACCTATATTTACTTATTCTTTCTTTCTCTTAAAGCTTTTATAGCCATCTTTTTGTTAATCCTCTGCTATTTTTTAAAGATTTGAACAAACCATGCTTCTTTTTTCATTGTTTTATATTCCAACTCTATTTTGGGAAAACTAGAACAATATATATTTATATGCTTGTTAATACATGACATACTGTCTTACTCTAGCTTTTAGATGCTATTTTGCCTTGTTTCTGTGTTAATAGTTCATTTCAGACCACAAATGACACATTGGTTGCAATTTTTAGGCTTCTCTCAAGTGGCAGCTTCAGAGGGCCTGAAGCCCAAATGAGATTTGCATGATATTGCATTTAGGGGTTGGAAGCTAAGCTAAAATTATTTGTGAGGAACCTCTCCCCTACTGTCTCTTTCTTCTGAAGCCATATTGAAGACAGAATAAACAGATACCTGAAACTAGAAATATGAGGCCAGAGGCACCTGGGTGGTTCAGTGGTTAAGCATCTGCCTTTGGCTCAGGTCATGATCCTGGGGTCCTGCGATCAAGTCCCACATCAGGCTCCCTCTGCCTGTGTCTCTGCCTCTGTGTGTGTGTGTCTCTCATGAATAAATAAATAAAATCTTTAAAAAAAAAAAGAAATTCGAGGCCAAGTACCAATTTTGAAGCACTTCAATCCTCCCCATAATGCAGATAGTACTTTTTCTTAACTGTATATTTTAAGACTAGGAAGAGCCACCAAACTACTAGAACATTTAAACTGGGTCTGAAAATCCACTTTAATTTCTGCTATAACTCTTTTCCAATTGCCTGTGCTAATTAGGTGTATTTTTTAAAATAAAAATATTTAATATCTTAACTTTCAGGAAAAAATGTCCAATATTCTATACCTTTCTCTTTTTTTTTTACCAAAGTATTTATTTGTAAAGGATTAAAATCATTGTGTCCAGTCTAGATGGTACTTTGAAATATTAGCCTTAAGATATGTGAAGAAAGAATCCTTTGGTTGAAATGGTGCCCAGAAAAAAAAAAAAGGAAAGAAAAGAAATGGTGCCCAGACACTTTCTTGAATTTTCTTCCTAGCTCCTATCTCTCAATTAGGTTTCTCTTATCCTTTCTCCCTCCCACTGATACATGACACTTTTTTGCCTGGTGTCATCTCACTTGTCACTTGGTGTACTAAGTTTCTATCACAGAGAAGCTACAGCATATCAAAGTTCAAATTTATGTTGCTTTATCTTTGTTCTTTGTATCTGAACCTTGACCTAACTCCAGTTAGGTCCAACCTAACTCCAAACACAGGGAAGATCAAGATGGGGATAAGAGTTGAGTTAATGTTGTAAAAGATAAAAGAATCAAGAACAACATTGATAGTGACTTTCATTTGAAAGTCATCAATCTGTAGGTGGTTCTTATTTAAGCTGAGGTTGACCAGTTACTAAATTTCAATATTTTTGGCTTTTATATATATATAAAATTCACTGTTTAGAGACACTAATTGTTCTCTTTGCCACTGAGAATTCAATCTTGGGAATTACAATGGAAACTATTATTTTAGATTTCAGTTGTGTAGGCAAGGAAGTCAGATAAACTGAAATAAGAACTTAATAACGCTTATAACTTATTACATAAAAGACTTCCAAAATAAATAAATAAAAAAAAATAAAAGACTTCCAAATTGAAGGTATGGAATCATAAGGACAAAAACTCCAAAGAAGTCATCCCACTCATTTTCAACCCTCACTCCTATCTGTCCCTCTACCACTGCAGGCAGATACTGGGATAGGATCACACTGGCTCATAAGAGTTCAAAGGTATGCATCTTTACTCAAATCCACCATCAGTTAGTTTACAATGGCAGCATGAAATTGGCGATGGCAGAAAAATTTCTATCAATTTCAGACAATGATAGAAATCAGATGTTTTTTCTTGAAAATTCACTGTTAAATATTTATCAGCACACCACTGATACTATTATTCTAGTTTTGTAAAGAGAGAAAATGTCTATTTCCCAAAGTAGATGGCTTCAGAAAGGAGTAAGACCACAGCTCAGTAGTGATACATTTCTTACGTGTTCATCCTTGATTTCTCCCTTCAGCCTACACAATGTAAAAGTCACAAATTGCCCCCACAGGCTATTGAGTAGTTATTTAGTCATCTGTCATAAATAATTACTAGGCAGACACTGCTCCAGTGTCTGAACTGGACATGTAGGCTCCTTTATCTTACTGACCATTACAGGGGGCCACCTTCCCATAGTCCAACATGGCAACCTCAACAGTCCAAGCAGAGAAGGATGAAGGAAGGGACAAAAGAAGAGAAGGAGAATGGCATGGACATGCCACCTCCCAAAAGGGGTTCAAAATGATTAAAACCTACAACCAGAACTTGGCTGATTTATCCTATAACCAGAACTTGGCTATACCAAACTGTAGAGGAAGTGGAAAAACAATTTTATCAACTATTTATTTGTATGTGTTAATATTATATGCTTTTCCTCCCTCCATATATTTATGTAGAAAAGTGTATTGACAGATTCTCTAGCTAAATTACTCTTGAATTTCTGGGATAATTCTATTTGATCACATATTCTTCCCACATGTTGCTGCATTATGCTTGCTAATATTTAGGATATTTGAGGATTATAATGGGTTAATATACCTAAAGCAGTTAGGAAAGCACTGAGTTTACAAAAATATTATATAACTGTTGGCTGTTTTTAAGTTCATAATTCAGCTTGTAATAATTTTTCAAGATAATATAGCCCTTTAAATGTGTTGGTAAGTTTTTTTTTTAAACTTTATTTGGAGCAGTTCATATGTTTGTATAAACATATAATTTATGAGTATATTTCAAAATGTCAATGTAAGCTTTACCAAAAAAAAGATGGTGGTTAATTCCAGTTTTTTCTCTCTTCCTGACAAATTTTTGCAATCCATATTTCTCTAGAATATTGTGTATTTCATTTGTGTTCAAATTTGTTAGAGAAAAGGTATTCACAGTGTTTTCTCATGCTTTTTGAAGTTTTCAAAGTTTTCTGCATTTATGAGTCCTTTTTCATTTCTAAAACTATTCACCTGTGACTCTTTCATTTTCCCAGTAACTTTTGATGGCATTTTCTCTATTTTAACTAGTGTAAGTTATTTTATTGCTTTTAGCCATACTGTGTTGAATCTCATTTTCCCACTGGATCCTGGTCTCTTCATAACCTCCTTACCAGACTGCATACTACTTGAGTTAGTAAACAATCGCATTTTTATATTTAATGAGCATTTACCTATTTGTATTGGTCTCCTTTATTTTTAAAATATTTAATCTCAAAATTAGTTATCACTACATTTATTGTTATTGTTGAGGTAATTCTTGTTGTTGTTTGTCATGGTCAATGGTTAGATAGAATTACTCATACAGTTACCATTTGTCTTTACTCACTCTTGCTTCTGAATCTCATTTCTTATTTCTAGGTTCAAGGTACTCCTTACTGAAGTGCAGTCTCTAGTAGCACTTCCGGGAATTATCTGAAATTTTATTTTATTTATTTATTTTTAATTATCTGAAATTAAAAAAAAAACATTCTCAGGCTTGCTTCAGTTATTCCTTTTTACTTTACCCTTAAATGTTACGCTGAGTTTTGACTTTTAGGTTCTAACTTCCAAATATGTTGTTTCTACCAAAAGTACTCTAAAAGGTTATCAGTATAATTGTCACTCTTTTTTTTAAGATTCTATTTATTTCTTTGAGAGAGAGAGAGGGTGCACAAGTCAGGAGAGAGGGAAAAGGAGAAGCAGACTCTCTGCTGAGCAGGACGCCTGACATCCACTCCATTAGAGGCCCTCAGGACCATGACCTGAGCCAAAGGCAGACACTTAACCAACTGAACCACCCAGGTGCCCCTAATAATCATTCTTTTTAAATAATTGTCTTTTCTCTCTGGTTGCTTTAAGCTTTTTTCCTGTGTTTAACTTTCTATAGTTTCAGTCCAGTGTATCTAGTTAGGATCTGTGTTATTTATCCTATTTAAAAATCAATGAGTGTCTCAGTTCAGATTCTCCTCTTTTGCTCATTTAAGAAAATGTCCATCCATTATCCCAATGAGTCCTGCCTCTCTATTTTCTATTTTCTCTGTGTAGAATTCTAATTGATTACATTTGGTGATCTATATATAACATTCATATTTTTTAATCTCTCATGTTTTCCATTTCTTTATCTTTCAGGAGTCTGTTCTGAGTCCTTCAGCCACATCTTCTAGTTTACTAACTTTCCTTACAGCATTGTCTAATATTCTCTATAACCATCAGGTTGTTAATTTCTAATCTTATCAGCTTTTTAACTTCAATGAATATATTTTTCATTGAAGTTTCGGTTCAATGAAACCAGTCGGTACTTATAATAATACTATCTATTCTTTCTTCATTGTGTTCTATCCTTTGTTATAGTTTCAATTCTTTATTGCTGGAAGAATTTCAAGTTGATACTCTTAGATTTTTTTAAAGATTTTTATTTATTATATATATATATATATATATATATATATATATATATATAGAGAGAGAGAGAGAGAGAGAGAGAGAGAGAGAGGCAGAGACACAGGCAGAGGGAGAAGCAGGCTCCATGCCCGGAGCCCGACACCAGACTCGATGCGGGGTCTCCAGGATTTCGCACTGGGCCAACGGCAGGTGCCAAACCGCTGAGCCTCCCAGGGATCCCTACTTTTAGATTTTTATTTCTGATTTTGATAGTGTCAATTTTCCCATTATTGTATCTGTTGATGTTACCTTCTAATGGTTCCCTTCCTTGTGGGAGATGAAATGTTTTTTAATTGTGCAGTTGCTTTTAATGCAGATTGCTTATTTTGAGTCCAGTGTGCCCTAGTTCATGGTTATGTTCGTATGTAGACTGTTTTCCTCTTATTTTTCTGGAGATTCAGATACTTTTTCTAGAGTATTTTTGGTAGAAACAACATCTTTGGAAATCAGAACCTCAGGACTACTGTTTATAACTCAGTTTGGGTTTTCCCAGCAAGCATGTCATATAAAATCAAAACTCATTTCCATATCTTGGTAGTTGCTTTCAGGGAAATTCTATTTTTTTTTTCCCCCTGAGAGTTTGAGAAATCATTGCTGCTCCATGTTCCACAGTTTTTCTCTTCCATTCCATTGACTGGAAAGCACTTCTAGTATCTCAGCATCATACAAAATACTGGCTGCAACTTTCCACTTAGTATAGGATCAAGACTATAAACCTTGTTCCCATATTCTGGTTAAAATTATAGCTTCCTTCCCCCAAAGGCCAATATTCTTGTCTAATGTCCTATGGATTGTTCTAACATGAACTATAATTCACAACTATTCCTTTTGTTTTCACCTTTTAAATTTGGAAATGTCTCTGACCTTTCTTTTTTTCCTCATGAGCATGGTAATATTTTAAAAATCATTTTATTGTACGGTATCCTACTGTAGCCAGCATTTCGCCATAGTTGTACCAGGAAAAATAGGGATGTACCACATTGGATTGTTTCCTTTTTTTGACAGAGTTCTCCTTTTATAACAGAATTTCAGATTCCCCATTCCCTAAAATACATATGTAACTCAGTGAAGGGAAATTTGATTAACAGATATAAAGTTATATTTAGTATCACCCCACCCCATGACAATTGGCCTAATTTATAACTGGATCAAGCTCCTCTGCCTGAATCCAACTTCTTTTATGCAGAGGTTCTTGAGGAAGTATCTTGGTCCCTCAGGCAACTAGGATCTTAACGCACATTTCCTATGAGTTTTCAGATATATCTAATGTAGTTTGTAGACTAAGCATAAACTCAGCCTGGGAACTCCTCTATACAGAAAGATCATCTCATAAATGAAATATGTATGAGTAAGTAAAAAGCCCTCAGTGTACTTCATGGTACAGAAAAAGAAATACAACAATGTGAACCATGAAGAAACAGAAAGAAGAAGAATATGGATAAAATTATTATCTTAGTAACTCTAGTTAAGTGATATACAACAATTTGATTAATGAAAAGGAACGAGACACAGATTAAAATCCAATGCAGGTCTTTTATTTTTCCATCTGGTCTCTCAGGTTTCTCTGTGAATAATTTTAACTTTTTTTCCAATTGTGCAACCAAAACCCAACACTATATTGGATCAATAACCACTAATCCTTGGTTATTGATCAGCCCACACATGACCTTATCTCATTTACTGAATTTTTAAAATATAATGGCCAATTTTAATTTGCTTCTCAAACCAAAGACTAGTAAATTAAGAATCATTTAAAACTACCTATAAATGCCTCCTCTCTTATCCAATATCCAGTTTTTACCCATTCAAATCTGGCAATAACATATAAATCTGAATTTATGCTAATCATTCTCTGCTATATATGCCAATACAAAATGTTGCTTACTGTTTCCTGCTTTTGAACTGTATATCCAGAACATAGTCTTCTGGGATTTGACTTTTGTCTTTCCAAAATTATTCTATGAGTATTATCTATTATTATATATATTTATAGCTGAAGTATCCCATAGTGGAAACATACCAGAATTTATCACTATTTGATGAATAGTCCATTTCCTTCTAATTTTTTGCTCTTAAGAACAGGAACACTACTTTTCATTTCTCCTGATGCTTCTAGGTGAAATTGTCTCTTGAATATATAGCTAGGATTGGAATTGTTATATTTTAGGGCAAGCGATTAAAATAGAATGGTCAGGGATCCCTGGGTGGCGCAGCGGTTTAGCGCCTGCCTTTGGCCTAGGGCGCGATCCTGGAGACCTGGGATCGAATCCCACGTCGGGCTCCCGGTGCATGGAGCCTGCTTCTCCCTCTGCCTGTGTCTCTGCCTCTCTCTCTCTCTCTCTGTGACTATCATAAATAAATAAAAATAAAAAAAAAATTTAAAAAATAAAATAAAATAAAATAAAATAGAATGGTCAGTGCTTTTAGCAGCTTTACTCCCACCAAATAAATTACCAGCAATATGTAAAGGATCCAGCTAATTCATATCTCAAACACTGGCAATTGTCAGGATTCTTGATTGTTGCCAGTACTAATTTCTCCTTCCATGAAGTATCTATTCATACATTTTACCTACTTTTACATTGTGTTCTTTCTTTGTATTATTGATTAGTAGAAGTTATTTAAATAATCTTGTTACTAGCATTTTGCCAGGCATTTATATTATATTTCCTAGGTTGTAGCCTAGGAAAACCTCTTCAGGTTTTTCAAGGTGTTTTTGGTAAATAGAAATTCTTAATTTTAATACAAATACCCATAATTTCTTTACCCATTGGCTTTTTGCATGTCTTAAGAAATCTTTCCTAATCCTAGAACCAGGAGGATATTTCCTTATATTTTCTCCTAAAAGTTTTCAAACTTTGTGGTGCCTAGGTGGCTCAGTTGGTTGAGCACCTGCCTTTAGCTCAGGTCATGATCTCAGGGTCCAGGGATGAGCTCCACATCTGGCTCCCTGCTGAGCAGTGAGTCTGCTTCTCCCTCTGCCCCTCCATTTCCCCATGCTTGCACATGCACACACTCTCTCAAATAAATAAAATCTTTTAAAAAACACTTTGCTTATGATAATGTCTTTAATCTATTAAATATTAAATTAAATATTTAGTGTGGTACATGTAAGGATGTAATTTTATTTTGTCTTCATATGGTGAACCAGCTTTTCCAATTTCATTAAAAGAACAGTTTCTCCTTTATCAAGGATCTCTTTTATCACTTCTACCAAATAATCAAGTTGCAAATATGCATAGTCCATTTCTAGTCATTCTATTATTTTACGTTATTCAATCTGTCCATCTCTGCACGAACACCATACTGTCTTAATTACTACAGCTCCATAAAAGTCTTGATATATGTTAAGGCTACTACTTCTTCATTCTGTTTCTGTGGTGTTTTGATTTTTCTTATACCTCTGATCTCCCATATAAATGAGATTAGCTTGTCAAGCTCCATGAATAACTCTGTTGAGATATTTGTTGGCCCTACATGGATTCTATAAACAGTTTGGCAAAAAGTGAATTATTAATGATACTAAGTCTCCTCATCCATGAATTTGATATAACTCTCCATTTGCTGAGTCTTCTTTAATGGCTTTAATAAAATCTTATAATTATATATCTTGCTCATCATTTGTTAAATTTATTTACATGTATTTTATAATTTTTGTTGCCATTATAAATTATGCTTAAAAACTTTTTCTGGTAAATTGGGATACAGTTGATTTGTTTATATTAATCTTATATTCAGTCATCTTGCTAATCTTTCTTTTAGATTTAATGACTTGTAATAATTCATCAGATTATACTAAATATTTTTGGTAGATAATTCTATCAAGCAAATCCAGCAATAGTTGCATTTCCTACTTTCTAATCATTATGCTTTTACTTTCTTTTTATTGACTTACTACATAGCCAAAACTTCCCGTAAATTCCTTAATAATGACAAGAACATATCTGGATCTTTGAATTTTTAAAGAATGATGCTAATGTTTCTTCATTTAGATGACTGTTGTATCCATATAATAAGTGCTGTACATATATTAGCAATATTTATTGCCTTTTTATTGTTAAATACTTGTACTTCTTTAGCTTGATTTAAAAAATTGTATCCCACTATTAATAATTTATAACTTTTTACTAGTATTAATAGTATATTTATAGTCTATTACAGTATGTGACAGTATTTATACTTAATATTTGTACTATAGTATGTATAATTATTTTTGCCTTCCTATCATCCCTCCTTTCTTCTCCATAAAAAAGAGGATATATTTAAATGGTTTATACAGGGGTGAAGTTTCACCTATCCCAACCATGGACTTGAATAATTTCCACAGTAATTGCCAGCTGAATAAGAAGCCATCCTAGCTAAAACAGCAGAGAAAGGAGTATTTACCTCCCTCTGAGATCATAGGTGCTAAGGACAATGTAAACTGAGAGTACAAGGATTCATTTTGGCTAAGATGTGCAGAAGACTGCCTGATAATTAGTAAGCTACCCAAGAGGAAATTGAAGCTGGGAAATGGTGACAGTTCCCTGGTCCAAATGCCTGAAAAATAACCTATACCTTTCAGTTATATGTGCCCAAATTTCCAACCCACATGTACCATTTTTATCTCCACCACATTGATTTTTATTTCTTTTACTTACAGTCAAAAGATCCCAGATAGCACTTTTAATTTTTTAGTTTCTTTTTTAAAGTTTATATTTAAATTCCAGTTAGTTAATGAACAGTGTAGTACTAGTTTTAGGTGTAGAATTTAGTGATTTGTCATTTATATACAACACCCATTGCTCAACAAGTGTCCCCCTTAATGCCCATCACCTGTTTAACCTATCCTCCCCTTCCCCCAACCTCACCTCTGTAATTCTCAGTTTGTTCTTTATAGTTGAGTCTGTTTCCTGGTTTACTTCTCTCTTTTTTTCTTCCCCTATGTTCATCTGTTTTGTTTCTTAAATTCCACATATGAGTGAAATCATATGGTATTTGTCTTTCTCTGACTTATTTTGCTTGGCATAATACACTTTAGCTTCATCCATGTCTTTACAAATGGAAAGATTTTATTCTGTTTTATGGCTGAGTAATATTCCATTGTGTATATATACCACAACTTCTTTATCCATTCATCAGTTGATGGACACTTGGGCTGTTTCCATAATTTGGCTATTGTAGATACTGCTGCTATAAACCTTGGAGTGCATGTATCCTTTTGAATTAGTATTTTTGTATCCTTTGATAAATACACAGGAGTGCAATTGCTGGATCACGGGGTAGTTCTATGTTTAACTTCTTGAGGGACTGCCATACTGTGTTCCACAGTGGCTGCACCAGTTTGCATTCCCACCAATAGTGCAACAGGTTCCCCTTTCTCCAAATCCTCACCAACATCTGTTGTTTCCTGAGTTGCTAGTTTTAGCCATTCTGACAGGTGTGCAGGGGTATCTCATTGTGGTTTTGATTTATATTTCCCTGATGATGAGTGACACTGAGCATTTTTTCATGTGTCTGATAATCATCTGTATGTCTTCGGCCCATTTCTTAACTGGATTATTTGTTTTTGGGGTGTTCAGTTTATAAGTTCTTCATGTATTTTTTTCTTCATGTATTTTGGATACTAACCTTTTATCAGATATGGCATTTGCAAATATCTTCTCCCCTTTAGTAGGTTGCCTTTTAGTTTTGTCGATTGTTTCCTTGACTGTGCAGAAGTTTTTATCTTGATGTAGTCCCAATAGTTTATTTTTGCTTTTGTTTCCCTTACCCCGGGAGACATATCTAATAAGTTGCTGTGGCCAAGGTCAAAGAACACACAATGCCTGTGTTCTCGTCTAGGATTTTTATGGTTTCCTATCATATTTAGCTCTTTCTTCCATTTTGAATTTATTTTTGTGTATTGTGTAAGAAAGTGGTCCAGTTTCATTCTGCATGTGGCCGTCCAGTTTTCCCAATGCCATTTGTTGAAGAGATTGTCTTTTTTCCATTGGACAGTCTTTCTTGCTTTGTTGAAGACTGGTTGACAATATGGTTGTGAATTCACTGCTGCATTTTCTATTCTGTTCCATTGATCTCTGTGTCTGTTTTTGCGTCAGTACCACACTATCCTGATCACTACAGTTTTGTAATATAACTTGAAGTCTGGGATTATGATGCCTCCTGCTTTGCTCTTCTTTTTCAAGATTGCCTTTGCTATTAGGAGTCTTTTGTGGTTCCATACAAATTTTAGGATTGATTGTTCTGAAAAATCTGAGAAGTATTTTGATGAGGATTGCATTAAATATGTTCATTGTTTTGGGTAGTATAGGCATTTTAGCAATATTTATTCTTTCAACCCATGAGCATGGAATGTTTTTCCATTTCTTTGTGTCATCTGCAATTTCTTTCATAAGTGTTCTATAGTTTTCATCATACAGATCTTTTACATCTTGGTCAGGTTTATTCCTAGGTACCTTATAGTTTTCTGGTGCAATTGTAAATGGGATCGATTCCTTGATTTCTCTTTCTGCTGCTTCATTATTGGTATATAGAAATGCAACGGATTTCTGTACATTGATTTTGTATCCTGCAAATTTATTGAATTTGTGCATCAGTTCTAACAATTTTTGGTCATGTCTTTTGGATTTTCTATATAGAGTATCATGTCATCTGCAAATAGCAAAAGTTTGACTTCTTTCATGCCAATTTGGATGCCTTTTATTTCTTTTTGTTGTCTGATTGTTGAGGCTAGGACTTCTAGTACTATGTTAAGTAACAGTGATGAGAATAGACATCTCTGTCTTGTTACTGACCACAGAGGAAAACCTCTCAGTTAAACATCACTTTGTTATTATTTAGTCTCTTTATTTTTTTAAGATTTTATTTATTTATTTATTTATTCATTCATTCATGCATGCATGCATTCATGAGAGACACAGAGAGATCGAGAGAGAGAGAGAGGCAGAGACACAGGCAGAGGGAGAAGAAGCAGGCTCCCTTCAGGGAGCCTGATGTGGGACTTGATCCCAGGACTCCAGGTTCATGCCCTGGCTGAAGGCACGCTCTACACTGCTGAGCCACCCAGGCATCCCTATTTAGTCTCTTTATATCTCAGTAGTCCATTAATTGTGAAAATAGAGCCCTATTGCTACTTACCACTGTATACACAACACTCATCATAATGGCTGGCTATACACATAATAGTACATAGTTCATTTTTAATGCATCAGTGAATACACTAAGTATGTAAAAACTGTATTTATTTTTCTATATACAATATAAATTGCCTCATTCTGTCATATCAATCTAAATTTCTTTTGAGAACTTAATCTCTTATCCACAACCCAATAATGATAAAGAATAGATTTTTATTAATCTTTTCTATCATTTTATGGTGGTTGTCACCTTTTCTCCTGCTTTTATTTGAAAAATGTAAACTCATTACTGGTCTTGTCCTCTCTTTCAAGCATTCAGTCAACAGGTGCCCTGTGCCCATGTGACACCATGTTACATTCTCCAGGTGGCTCAAACCGAACAAGATAATTCACTACCTTCAAATATCATCCCTATGATCTCCCCCATGAATTCCAAATGTCTTCTGTGCATCTCATAGAAACAAAGTACAAGGAGTAGAAGAGAACTATGATTACCAGATGGCTTTCTAGTAATCCAAAAAAATAAAGGGCTGTAGATATGTGTCCTTGCTTGAAACAAGCACAAAAATAAAGGAGAAAAACAACAGCAAAGGGCAAAAAGTAATACGTTGAAGAGGTTAAAAACAGAGAAATTAAGACAGCCAGAAACATGTAATTAGAATGGAAACAGATGCAGAATTACCGGCAGTATCTTTAAAATAGCATTTTACAAAAAGGCAATCATTTCTAAAATCTTAATCCATTATCATCATTTTTCATACAATTTGCCCATTTTTGGCTGTAATTAAAGGACTCTGCATTTATGCAGTAGACTTAAGAAAGCAATGGTCTTGTACTGCTCTCAAGCTGTTGTTGCAACTATTAATTCGGCTATTTATATCCTGTTGAGGCAAAATATTGAATCTCAACACTCTCATCTGGAAATGCAAAATGCAGAATTTCCAACATCCTAAATAACATTGATATTGGGGAATTAAGTAAAATGATGCATTCAAAAGCACAGCATACACACAATGGGCTTTGTAAAATTAAGCAGTGAAAATGAAGGGATTGCTACACTAAGAGAAATATTTTCTATTAAAATAAAAGAGGTGTCATAAATTCTGTGTGGCAAATAAGACATGAAGGTTATCCTCAACCTCTGGAGCTGTTCTTTTCTTTTCCAAACCATATAGACTCCTCCCACTGGCATAAGATGGATCAGTTAACAGAGCAGTGATGCAGACAGAAATCCATACTGGATTTAAAAAAAAAAAAACACTCTTAGGATAACAGACTGCAGATACTTCTCAGGGACTTTGATGAAGGAGAAAGAAGATTCTTGGAGAAAAGAATGATGAACCATCTTTGTTCAGATATTCATAAGTCATCAGAAGTAAGATGATGTGTTTGCTGACTCTTAGCAACTTGCAGAGACCTATTGCTTAGATCAGCACTGTGTTCCTTGTGGGGCCACCCCACTATCCTGTTATAGGTACCCAGACATACTAATCAAAAGATGAGTTCTCTTGTACATGTGTTAAGAGTTGACAAAAATAAAGGACAATATAGTATGAAGAAGAGGATCAGAAGATGTCACAGGATCAAGACTACAGAGGTGCAGCCAGAGCAGAGACAATAATGGATACCAACTGGTTATGAATTCATCAAAAAGTCCATATTACCCAAAGCTATCTATAAATTCAATGAAATCCCTATCAAACTTCCAATGACATTTCTCACAGAAATAGAAAAAATATCCTAAAATGTTTATGGAACCACAAAGGACACTGAATAGCTAATAATCTTGAAAAAGAAATATCTGGAAGCCCCATACTTCCTGATTTCAAACCATATTACTAACTATAGTAATCAAAACAATATCATATTAGCATAAAAACAGACACATACATCAGTAAAAGAGTCTTCAGCCCACAAATAATGTATATATATGATCAATGAGTATTTGACAAGGGAGCCAAGTATACTTAATATGGCAAAGACAATCTCTTCAGTAAACAATGCTTGAAAAGCATATCCACATGTAAAAGAATGAAAACATAGTCTCGAGAAAGAAAAAGCTGGAGGCATCACATTTTTTGATTTCTAATGATACTATATAAATCATATATATTATAGAAAGTAGTCAAAACAATAGCCAAAAAAAACTTGAAATCCAAGACTTAAACATAAGACCTGAAACTGTAAACTTCTAAAAGAACACGCAGAGAAAAAACCCTTTGACATTGGTCTTGGCAATAATTTTTTAAATATGACACCAAAACCACATGCAACAAAGGCAAAAATAAATTCATAGGACTATTTTAAACTAAGAAGCTTCTGCCTTTGGCTCAGGTAATAATCCCAGGGGTTCTCAAGCCCCACACCAGGCTCCCTGCTTCTCCTTCTCCTCACTCTGCCACTCCCCCTTGTGCTCTCTTGCTCTCTCTCTCTCTCTCAAATAAATAAAATCTTTTAAGCCAAAAACCACAATATCACCTCTCACAGTTAAAACAGATGTTCTCAAAAAAGATAAGAAAATGTGGAGAAAAGGGAAATCCTTACACACTGATGGTAGAAATGCAAATTGATAGAGCCTCTACGGAAAAGAGTATGGAGTTTCCTCAAAAAATTCAAAATAGAACTGCCCTATGGTCCAATAATCCCACTTGTGAGTACATATCCAAAGAAAATAAACACAGGATATCAAAGAGATATCTATATACCCATCATTATTGCAGCATTATTCACAATAACCAAGATATGGAAATAACCTAAGTTTCTGTCAATAGATGAATGGATAAAGAAGATATGATAAACACACACTCACCCACCCACACACACCCACACACACACACACACACACACACACACACACACAAACTGGAATATGACCCAGCCATGAGAAAGAGGAAAATGCTGCCACTTCCAAAAATGGCTGGAAGTTGAGGGCATTCTGGTAAGTGAAATAAGTCAGACAAAGACAAATGCTCTACGATATCACATATATGTGTAATCTAAAAGAGCCAAACTCATAGAAACAGTAGAATGGGATTACCAGAGGCTGGGGTAGGGGGCATAGGGAGATGTTGGTCAAAGAGTACAAACTTCCAGTTTGAAGATGAACACATTCTACGGACCTAGTTAGCAATACCATATTATAAACTTGAAAGTTGCTAAGATAGTAGATCTCAAACATTCTTACTACAGAAAAGAAATGGTAATCATGTGACATGATGGAGATATTAATGGTAATTATGTGACGCAATGGAGATTAACTAACACTATGGTGGTAATCGTGTTGCAGTATGTAAATGTATCAAACCAACATATTGTATACCTTAAGCTTATACAATGTCATATGTCAATTACGTCTCAATAAACCTGGAGGAAAAAAGATATTTATTATATATATGATTATATATGAATATATATGTATATAAATATACAGGTGTATAATGTTTATATATATGTACATGTTCATATATATTCATGTTTTAGCTAATTGATAAATAAATAAGCTACTTTATAAGTAAAAATTAAACAGTCTACTCATTCAAACTAATTATTCAAACTAATTATAACTAATTCAAACTAATATAAGACTAATTTATGTCTTTAAAATTCTTAAAGAGTGCTTATATTTTTTTCTCTCAACCATATTTTATATGCAGTGCTGAAATTACAAATGGTGTTTTCTTTAAGTTGTTAGATCAAAGTGATGAGAACATTCAGGAGGTCTAGAGAGCTTAGAGGGAAAAGACAGAGCAAGAAAGTTACTTAGAAGAATCAGAGAAGCAGCCTTCTTACAACCAATTCTCCATGCAATTAGATTTTATTTTATTTCAAATTATGTCCATAGGATACATTTCTGGAATGCAATAGATTTCTGAACAAGGCCTGTCCCTGTTTGGATGAATTATGGAGAGTCCATTATATGATCAATCAGGAAAACAATAAAACATTCACTATAAATATATAAACACTCAGTATAAATATGCACATGGTGCCTGATCTAGAGAAGAAAAAAAAAAAAAAAGATACTACTAACTCACCAGAATTAGAACATGTGCTTAAATCATTTTCCAACAATGATGAGGGCCAGGTGCCTGCTTCCAGATGCCTGCAATTTCCCCCATGACAATTAGCTCTATTACTTCAAAGACAAAGTGGCCAAGAGAAGAGTTCCATGTGTCCTGTGTTCCAACAGAAGCAGACCCTGTGCCAGGATTCGGGTGCCCAGCACTTTGATGGGCACGGGAATTTACTGTCAGGGAGTGAGGATGTGAAAGCAAAGGGAAAGCAGCTAAAAAAGGCTGTGTCACTAAGCTACTGATGCGGTTAAGAAATGATGTAGAACATATCTGCAGAGTTACCCTCCAGAGGTCAGGAGTCAGAACTATCAGCCAGTGGTTGAAAGCCACCGAGGGTGGGGACAGCACTGGTTAATTTCTTAGCATTTTCCAGACCATAGACTGAGCTGCCTTTTGATGCTTCAGACAAAACCCTCAGACAAGTTACAGTAATGGCAATTGAAACATAACCTTCAAACAATGAACTGAGTCCTTAATCAGCTCAGGTTACCACGACAAAGTACCTTAACTAGGTGGTTTAAACAATAGAAATTTATTCTCTTATAGTTCTAGAAGCTAGAAGTCCACGATCAAGATGCCAGCACAGTCAGTTTCTGATGAAAGCTCTCTTTCCGACTTGTAAATAGCCATCTGCTACAAGAAGAGGAACTGGGGTAGGCAGCACAAGCTTCTGATATATCTTCTTATAAGGGCACTAATCTCATCAGGAGGGCCACAGCCCCATAGCCTCATCTAAACCTAAGGTCTTATCTGCAAATACTGTCACATCGGGGGTTAAGGGCTTCAACATATAAAATGTGTGAAACACAGTTCAATCTGTAACTTTGGTAAGTCCCTCAAAACATGGGACAGGGTGCAAGCTACAAGTATATTTCCAAACTCAACTTGCCCACATAGAAACAGGCTATGATTTTGATCCATCAGCCTCCTGGCCTAACCATTCACAATCATAAGACACCGACCTCTGCATCAAGGGCAGAGTTTGAAAGTATCCCTCTCTGAAGTGATTATTATCATACTTTCTCAAGAATATTTTACTTACAATTATTCAGAAGTAGGATGGACTGAATTTCAACATCCCCAGTTCCCTATGCAAATGTAAACTTCACAAGTATTAAGTGGAATTTTTAAAAAATTAATTAGCAATGAACATTAAGTCTTATCCTAAAGAGTATTCCTTTTTATGATAAAACAAAACTAAGTAAAAATATCAATGAATACGGTTTAAATTGGAAAATCATTCACTGTGTAATAGAAGCACCAAATGGATTTATAGATAGAAACTAAATGAGCTGGAAATGAAGGAGTAATGCAATAGGGATGCTATTTTTTATGTAATATGTTTCTTGTATCTGACGGAATCTGAATTGACCACCTCTCCAATATCTCATGAGATGGAAATGCCAACATTGAAGAAAAATGCTATAACTAAAATTATTATTGTTCATGGTATTCATTTATCTTAACCATATGAAGCTTCAGAGCATCAATTATCAGTTATCTTTCCATGTACAAGTGTTTTATCTTCCTACAATTAAACTACAAACCAAGCTCTTTCAAGAATTCAGGCCACATAGCAACAGATCACACCTCTAATTTTTAAAACTGTATAACATTTCAATGTTAAAGCAATTAAAAATACATAGTAATGACCCTTAGTGCAACCAATCTAATATCGTGCACATTTTTCTGTCTTCCTTGGAATATTCTCATCTATATTTACACAGTTTTATAGTTATCAAGACAGCTTACATATAGTTTTATGTTGTCAGGTTGCTATAGTGCCTTCAAATATTCCACCAAGTTCACTTAACAATTTATGTAACCATTTGCCTTTGTCTCTAGTTTAGTCTTTTCAAAATTTTACATTACAAAAAACTTTGCAACTAAACACTCCATGCAATTAGATTTTATTTTATTTCAAATTATGTCCATAGGATACATTTCTGGAATGCAATGCATTTTCTTTTTTTTTTTTTTTTTTTTTTAAATTTTATTTTATTTATTTATGATAGGCACACAGTGAGAGAGAGAGAGAGGCAGAGACATAGGCAGAGGGAGAAGCAGGCTCCATGCGCCGGGAGCCCGACGTGGGATTCGATCCTGAGTCTCCAGGATCGCGCCCTGGGCCAAAGGCAGGCGCCAAACCGCTGCGCCACCCAGGGATCCCTGCAATGCATTTTCTAAACCAGCACTAGGATCTGGAACTGCTGTGTAAACAGTAAGCACACAATAAATGTAAAACACAAATCTAGAGATACTCAAGGAAGAACCACAAGAATATTAATCTACAAGGACCTGTAGATTCTTGAAAGCTAACCATTGAAAGAGGGTATTGGGACCATAACGATCTTATAAAGCCTCCTAATTTAACCCATTGGATGAAAATAAATACTTTGCATTACCAGGAGGAAGAATATAGAACAATGTAATAAAATGAGACATAATATAGTTTGAAAACTAAAGATCAAACGCTTATAATGGTTTTTTCAAGTATCGCCTGAGTCTGGGAACATTGCTCAGCAGGTGGTTGTTCTCTGACCCTACCCCTGGCCCTCCACAAACTCATTCTTTACCTGCACACTGGGAGCTCTGCCTCTTTTGGTTGACTCTTCAGAATTTCAGGATTAGTGGTGGAAAATCTGCATTCTGATACAATTAAAAGTCATCCCTTCAGGGTAAGTTCTTTCCATTTTCCTGTTCTCCATTTCAAGTAGAATTAACCAACAAGATAAACTAATTTAACAGGATTATAGTAATGTCTCCTACCCCTGCTACTTTGACTCTTCCAATTGGAATTACAGATCAGACAGGGAAGAAGGCAATACTTGATTAGTCATTAGGAAAACTATATTTTGATGGGTAAACAGGACCTCTGGAACCTTTCTGAATATGACTTAGAGATTATTGCACAGCCCACCTAATATTGTGTAAAAGAACATTTATTTTTATTTAGAGTCTACTTAGATATCTCATAAACCATTCTAAACTAATAGCATGAAAGAAAAATAGCTCATTCATCCAATTTCATAGTTTTGTATTTACAGGCAGATTAAGAAGACAGAATAAGAAGTTACCTAGATTAGGAGGACTTCAAGCAGGCCTAGGGCCACTGGACACCCAAGGAAAATTGAAGAAGTAGCCATGTAGGATACTGAGTGGCACAAATTTGTAAAGCTCTTTTGAAAAACAATTTGACACTAGCTATCAACACATCTAAAAATAATTTTCTTATCCTTTGATTCATTAAATTTACTTCTAAGATAAATCCTAATAATTTTATATGCGAAAAGCTTCATGACCAAAAGTTTCAATTCTTCTTACAGATATTCATAATCAGAAAAATAATTACAAACAGTTTGAATGTCCTTTTATAGGAACTTGGTTACGAATTGGTTCTACCACTTTCTAGCCGTGTAACTATAAACTCTAGGCAAATTACTTAACTTCTACTGTGTCTCAGTTTCCTTATCTGTAAAATGGGGGTTAATAATTTTGCATGCTTCATAGTCTCATAGGATTATCATGAGCATTCCATGAGCTAATAAAGGCAAAATGCTAAGAGGCCATAAAGATGTCAGATAAGCACATAAAATGATGCTTAACCTCACTTGTCATTAAGTAAATACAAATTAAAATGATGATAAGCTGTTACTCCATCCCTATTAGGGCAAATAAAATTATATTTAATACTAAATACTGGCAAAGATGTAGAGCACCTGGAACTCTGATACTTTGCTGATGGGAATGTAAAATGGTACAGCCACTCTGGGAAAGTTTGATAGTTTCTTGCAATATAAACATTCAATTAGCATATGACCCAGCAATTTACTCCTGGAAAAATGACAATTTATGTTGCAAAAACTGTATGTGAATGTTTATAGAAATTTATTTATAATCTCTTCCCAAAAAGGAAATAACCCAGATATCCTTCGACTGGTGAATGGATTAAAAGAATTGTGGTGCAGGGATGCCTGGGTGGCTCAGTCAGTTTAGTGGCCAATTCTTGATTTTGGCTCAGGTCACAATCTCAGAGTGGCTAAATGAAGCAAAGAGCCTGCTTAAGATTCTCTCTCTCCTTCTACCCTTTCCCTTACTTTTGCTCTCTCTCTCAAATAAATAAATAAATAAATAAATAAATATCTCTTTTAAAAATTGTGGCATAGCCATACAATGGAATACTACCCAACATTCAAAACAAGCAAACTGTTAATACATGCAACAAAGTACATTACTATCAAAATAAGACATTACAGTGAGTGAAAGAAACCAGTCCCAAAATGGTATGTACCATATAATTCCATATATATGATATTCTTAAAAAGACAAAATTGCAACAATAGAGAACAGATCAGTAGTTGCCAGCAGTGAAGTGTAACAGGAAAGTTTGTCTGCAAAGTGGTAGCACAAGGGATGGCTTTAGGGGGATAATGGAACTGTCATATATCCCAATTGTGGTGGTAGTTAATGCAAATCTATTCATGTGTCAAAAATCATAGAACTGTATGCCAAAAAGGTCACTTTTAGCACATAATTTTTAGTCAACAATAATAAAAATAGTAAATGTAAAGTGCCTAGAAAATGAACTGACATACTTTGGGTGCTATAAAATGAAATTTACAATGATCACATGATATTCAAAAACCTTATGAAATCATGTTGCTGGGAAACATTTTCTATGTAGTATAATAGTAGTTATATTATAAAAACTATAGGGTATTTTTGGGTTTTTTTCTTTTGTTTTTTCTTAAGATTTTAATCTTTTAAAGTAGTTTTAAGCTCACAGGAAAATAGAAGGGAAGGTACAGGAATTTCCCATATAGCCTTACCCCCATCATATTGTCCCCCCCTTATCAACATCCCCTGCCAGAGTGCTACATTTATTATAACTGATAAACCTACATTGATACTTGATTATCACACAGAGTCCACAGCTTACATTATGATTCACTGTTGGTGTTGTACATTCTGTGGATTTGGACAAATATATTTTGACATGTATCCATCTTACTAATGTTACACAGAATATTTTTACTCTCCTAAAAATTCCCTGTGGTCCACCTATTCATGCACCCAGCCAACCCCTGGCAACCACAGATCCTTATAGTCTCTATAGTTTTACTCTTTCAAGGATTTCCTATTGTTGGAAAAAAAATGGTAGATAGTCTTTTCAGATTGGCTTCTTACAATCAGCAATATGCATTATAGTTTCCACCATGTCTTATTGTGGCTTGACAGTTCATTTCTTTTATTGCTGAATAATATTGCATTGTATGGATGTACCACAGTTCATTATCCCTTCACCTACTGAAGGGCATTTGAGTTGCTTCCAAGTTTTGGCAATTATGAATAAAGCTGCTATAAACATCAGTGTGCAAGTGTTTGTATGGACAAAAGGAGTTGTCCTTTGGGTAAATATCAAGGAGATAAAAACTGTATTTAAAAAATATATATCAGCAAAGAAAAATACAAAATGTTAACAGTGTTGGTACTTGGTGACTCACAGCATGGTGTGAGTCACAGTGTGATGAGGAAACCTCTTCAAGGATATAATACTAAGGGGCATTAGTAATGATAAAGACTGAGATGACTTGAATTCCTCTTCCTATGACAAGCAACAAGAAATGCTGGATAAATTACAAGAATTTTTTTCAAAGGACTAAATTAAGACAATCTACTCAAGCTCAAAATATTGAAAGGAAACTCCCAGACTGTATCAAATTAATTCATTCATTTTATACCATCTTACAAGATCAGCTACTATTATTGTCCCCATTTTTTATATGAGCAAACTAAGGCACAGGAAAGCTGAATAAACATCTCAAGCTTACTGTAATGCGTCTAGGGGCTATCAGAGTTGGAATTTGAACCCTGACACTTTGGCTCAAAAGATCACACTGTGAAATGCTACAAAGTAAAGCCTCTTTAGAAGTGAACTGGTAAATCCACTCATAAAATAAAATCACCACAATGAGCAATGGGACACCAATTCACATTCATTAGGATGCATAATAGCCTAAAAAGGAAAATAACAAGCTTGGGTGTGTTGGTGAGGAATGTGGAGAAACTGGAGAACTTTGTGCACGGCTAGTGGGAATATAAAATGATGCAGCCACTGTGGAAAACAATTCGGCAGTTCCTCAAAAAAGTGAGACATAGAATTACCATATGATCCAGAAATTCTACTTCTGGAAATAAACTCAAAAGAACTGAAAGCAAGTATTCAAATAGATATTTATATACCAATGTTCATAGTAGCATAATTGATAAGAGCCAAAAGGTGGAAACAATCCAAATCCCCATTAATGAAGGGATGGGCATACAAATGTGATATATATATGTATATATATTTATTTACATACATACATATATACAAATGTATACATATATACATACATATGATTATATATAATTAAATATTATTTAAGAAGGAATTAAATTATGATAAATGCTACAACATGGATGAAACTTAAAGGTACTTTGCTAAATGAAATAAGTCAGACACAAAAGAACAAGCATGGTATAATCCTACTTATATAAGGTACTTAGAACACGCAAATTCATAGAGACAATAGACTAGGAGTTACTAGAGCCTGAAGGGAAAATGGAGTGAATAGTTATTTTTTAAAAAGTACAGAATTTCTGTTTGGAATGATAAAATAAAAAGTCATGGGAATGCATAGTGGGGATGTTTGCACAACTCTGTGAATAAACTAAATGCCACTGAATTATACAATTAAAATGGTTAAAATGGCAAATTTTATATGTATCTTACAACAATGAAAAAAATTCAAGAATAAGTAAATAAAATCACATGGGTCCTGAATAATTAAACATTTCTTTGTCCTTGAGGTACACAGTTAACTCAATTGATCAATATATTAGATTAAAACAGATTATTCTAAAATATGTGGTGCTTAAGTAAAGATAAGTATTTCCTAATTATGTCTTTTTTCCTGGTATCTAATATTGCTCTTTGCCTGTCTGATAGTGGAAGTTTGCCAGGAGAGACAGAGACAGAGATCTCACCAGTATAAATGGGAGACAAGAGCTCAGATCCTTACAGAGAATGTAAAAACAGCTCAATCTGGCATAAATAGTAAAAGCCATTTATTTTCCCAAGTAACTGAAAAAAAGCAGAGGTGGGTAGAAGTCAAGGTCAGGCTCAGGAGAGTCAATTCAGCCTGGTTCTGCTGTGGGATTTCCTCAGCTTCTCCTTCAGGGTGTCTCAGCCTTGGCCTCACAGTTGTATTCTAGAACAGACAGTGAAAGAGAAAGCTTCTGTCCTTGAAGCCTTTAGCAAATCTGTCTTTGAAGGTTACTGTTTCAGATTCAATCACAAATCTATTCCAACCCCTGGCCAAGAGAGTGTCATAAAGCAACCAGCTGACCCTTCCAAGTCCTAAACCTACCACTATGGCAAGAGTGATCAAATTACCCAGTGGCATAGATTAATAAGTAACCCTTTTCTTGAAGTTGAAGTCCATGCTCCAGAAATCACCCTCACACCACCTATTATATAAAAGAAGAGGATAGAATGGATGCCGAGAAACAACCACAATGATACATAAAATTCTTCATTTCCTATCTTGGAGAAAGAACACAGTCACCAGAGTCTAATATCTCCACTTGAACAGAAACATTCATCAAATAACTACTATGTTACTTTCCAGGCAGCCAGGATACGTATGAATTAGATGGACAGGGTTCAGGCCAATGGGAAAGGAGACATTAAACTTAATTATACCAGTAAATGATTAATTCCACTTAAGTAAATGCCAACGGGGAGAACAGGACAGTGTGAAACTTTATACATAGGGTAACTTATCTGTTCTGGGTGTCTTCATGATCTGAATGAGAATGATTTTAAGCTGAGTTCTGTAGGGTCAGGGATCAAGGAGCCTGTGTAAAGACAGGGAATGACAGGAGCTGGCCTAATTCAATACCTAAAGTTGACTACTGTGTAGATGGTGAGGGAATTTCTGCCTCTTCTAAGCACTTTACAGTTTTTCTTTAATTATAGTCTCTTACTGTTCATTTATTTGCATGATTTTATTTAACGTATCTTTCTCATTAGATAGTAAGTTCTTCAAGGAAGGGCCTTCTATATTGCTATCTTTCTTAGGATGTAGCACAAATGAAATGTTCCATAAAAATTTGTGGAAGGAGAAAAAGGGGGGGGGGAGAAAAGGGAGGCAGGGGAAATAGATCGAGTACTGAGATGTGAGGTTTGGGCATTTAACACACAAATTCCAACAAAACAGGCACTCTACGTGGTGGCAATCAATCAATCAGACAATAATACAGAATCAGGTAAAACCACAAAGTGGGAAATTTTGCAAACCTAACCAGATCCCATCTAGATACTAACACAGCATCTTTGCCTCAAAAATGAAGGATCTGAAGAAAAGCATACATTCCCAATAGGATCCAATGTTACTTGTCAAGCTTACATTATACAAATGAAATCTTGATTCCTATGACAGAAATGGACCAGACACAAAATTAGAAAATAAAACCGAATGACATCAATTTTATTTTTTAGACTTTAAGAAGTAAGTGTTTCAAAAGGAAAATAATATCCAACCAATCAGATAGATAGTGAGTCAAGTCCTAAGAACTGGGCCTTACAGCTTGAGCATAGAGCTCTTAAGGTACGTTAGAAATGCAATAAATTACTATGAAGAGAGTTAGTGGCAGGTGTTTTAGCAAAGTTCCCTAATCAGAAGACATTTGTGGCTGTTCTATGATCACACCACCAGAACTGAGGGTTCTCCCAAGTTCCTGACCCTGATTCTACTTTAATCCTAGTTGAATCTGTTCTTACTTAAATATCACATTCAGTTTTAGATTTTTTTATATTAAAATGGACTTCCTGGGGTGCCTGGATGGCTCAGTCAGTTGAGCATCAAACTCTTGATTTTGGCTCAGATCATGATCTCAGGATTGTGGGATAGAGTCCCTCACAGGGCTCTGCACTCAGCAGGGAGTTTGCACCAGATTCCCTCTTCCTCTCCCTCTGCCTCTGCCCCTCTCCCCATGCTGTCTCTCACTCTCTCTTTAAAATAAATACATCTAAAATAAAGTAAAATGGACTTCTTAGAAGAATTTGTCTAAATGTATACCAAATAGTGTCCATCCTACAACATTTGAGATATTCTTGTGGTACCTAAAGGGAAGGATTCATTCTGAAGGTTTGAATCATTTTTTTCATATCAGTAGAGTCATGAACAGCTCAGAGCAGATTGCTTCTTCTTCCTTTTCAATGTTGGATATTAACTCTTAATTATTGCCTCCATTCCTGCCCCAAAGGTTACCTAACTCAATGGTTAAAAAAAAAACAAAACAAAACCCTAAACTCATGTACTAAGGGGTCTTCAAAGAGTTGATGCATTTCTGGGAGAAACATGAGTCCATGTTCATGAGTGACAAGATCAGGGCCTTGTTTTAATTTAGAAATGTAATAAGAAGTTAAATAAACTTAACTAGTTGGCAGCTCTCATAAGAAATCTGCTGGATGTCAGCAAATATTGGGAAATGGTGGAGTGGGGTGATGGGGCTAGACCTTGAATCTCCATTCTGAACTTAATAAATATTTAACAAATTGATTGATGATGACAACCTCAGAAGTCAGGTAGAAGATAATTAATAAGTGAAGTTCCCATGAGTAGTTCTGTTAATGGAATGAGGGTAGGAGGGAGAGACTTCTAATATTGGCAGTAGGCCAGGCCAGAGAAAAAAGCAATTTTGGACTATATTCAGGAGAGTGTTAAAAAGTATGGAAAGCTGAGACAGAAAGGATTCACATAGAGAAAGTGAAGATAATTCACGGCTGTGAATTTAAGGGAACTGTTGGAGCAAAAGGCAACTTCCAAGACAGGAATGTCTTATTTATGATGCAGGGGCAAGAAGAGGTTGGAAGCATGTCCAACAGATTTAGGAACAGAGGAATAAGTTGAAGCCACTGTGGTGTGTTAATGGGGTCATGAAAGTGGACATTTGCCCTTCCTTCACCTTGCCCTCTATTTCTACTTTGTTTCTATTTCTGTGCTTTGTTTTGTCTTTCTCTTTCCCTTACAATTTTGAAACTCTAGTTCACATCCAGCTCTTACTCTTGTGCTTTTTAATTAAACAACATGTTATTAACTTTTGAATAACAAAAGTAGTTTGAATATTGCATATATTACTCTAATTTTTTTTAATTCTTTTTTTAGTATAGGACATGACCCTATTTTATTTTTGTTCTTTGGATAAATGACTCTCAATATATATATATTGAGATAAGCCCATTTCAGTTGCAGACAACAGAAACCAACTTGACAAATCTACATTTGATGTATATATTCTACATTTCTTCTAGGCAAGTATAATGAATTTATTAATTTATAATACTTTTTCTGATCACATTTTTTACAGCACAAAAAGGAAGACCTTCTGAATTAGTATAAGATAGAATTGGGGAAAAAAAAGATAGAATTGAATTATTTTGGAGAAGGGTATAAAACTCTAAAAATGTCTCAAAATAATTTATCATTTTGTATTAACATATTCTTGGGAATTTTTTATTCAAATATAATTAATTAGCTAAAGACAATATAATCACTTAGAGTCATTCTTAAGCCAACTAAACCCATCTAAATTCAATTCTTCTGAGTACTTTCAAAAGTTTTTTTTAAAGTAATGTTATCTTTAATTAATGTAATCTTAAAATTAATAATAGTAGGTAAGTTCTGACACCTGCCTAGAGGCCCAAAATCCCAGTTCTAAAGGAAGTTTAAAAACCATAAAAAAATTACGATTTTTCAAACACATATTTTTGTTCTGGATATTGCTGAGTTTGGCCTATTTATAGTCATTCCACTATCTCTGATAATGATAACCTAGTTTCCTTGTGCAAAAGCACTTCTTGGAATCCCTGGGTGGCTCGGTGGCTTAGGGCCTGCCTTCAGCCCGGGGCGTGATCCTGGAGTCCCGGGATCGAATCCCACATCAGGGCCCTTGTGAGGAGCCTGCTTTTCCCTCTGCCTATGTCTCTGCTTCTCTCTCTCTCTCTTTCTGTGTTTCTCATGAATAAATAAAATCTTTAAAAAAATCACTTCATTCTCCCTATTTTGATATAGTCAGGAAGGGCTTTTAATCAAGGTAGAACTGGTAAAAGCTTATTTGTTCCAGCTATACTGACTAGAGCAGGATGACTCTACTCTGTCTAATAAATAATTGCTACCAGACTTCAACAACTGTCCTAGTTTCCATCCATTGCCAAGTCTGATTCTCTGAACTTTCTATCTGGAAGCTCTTTGATTTCCTTTACTCTCCTCATAAATTCCTTTTTTGTTTGTTTTTTTTTTTTTTTTAGATTTGTCAAGTTGGTTTCTGTTGTCTGCAACTGAAATGGGCTTATATGAGCCAATTTCCAATCAACACTTGGAAACAGGTGTTCTTATGAATTTTAATATTGATGACAATAAAATCATCACCTACTAGGGGAAACACAGAAATTAATATGAAAATCTTACATCTTACTACATAAATGCAGTATGGCATTGGTTAGGCAACCTAGAATGGCCACAGAAGTTAGAGACAGTTTATTTAAAAAAAAAAAAAAAAAAAGAACAAACCTTAGATGAGTAGAAGGAAGTGACTCAAGTCAGAATGCAGGATGAAGAAAACCAAGCAGCCAGAGGAAATCAAATGGACCCTAAAGAATGTAATTGCCTGGGATAGCAAAATAATTTCTAAACCCACACTTACCCAAAGTATAGGTAAAAGAGATTCATTTTCAAAGACTAATGTCAATATCATTTTACTTTTCTTTTTTTTAAGATTTTATTTATTTATTCATGAGAGACACAGAGAAAGGCAGAGACATAAACAGAGGGAGAAGCAGGTTCCCCAAAGGGAGCCTGAAGCAGGACTCCCCAGGATCAAGCCCTGAGTCAAAAGCAGATGGTTAACCACTGAGCAACCCAGGCATCCCTCATTTTACTTTTCAAGTTTGAAGTTTGCCAGAACATTCTATACATATACTATGAAAGTAGCAAATGTAATTTTTAACCCATTGTAAGGAAAAAAATATATATATATATGCCAAATTATCCTTATCATAAGACATTAGCTCTTTACGTCCCCACAAGAAACTTAATGACAACTCTTGATGACCTTCATGTTTGCAGTAGCACAATCAAACAACCTACTGCAATCATCTCTTCTTCCAAGAGTTATAGAGTTGCCTATAAAGTGGCACTCATTTGTTCAGGAAGAAAAATTAAGCAGAAAAGGAAAAATTCAAACAATCATGCAGCTGCTATGACTCCATAGCAGTCTCCTATGAACATGAAAGTCTTTGGAAAAAGTAGTACAACTGAATATTTCATCCTAGTTGAAGATCAAGTCGTTATACAGACTGACAGAAATTTGAGATTTTCTTTCTGGCTTTATGAGTCTGAGCATGAGAAGTTAAAGATTCTAGAAACTATTATTATTTTACAGATGCAGTTTAGCTAGAACATAAATGCAGTTGTTATACCCCAAATTATAGTTCTCAAAGAAAATCTCTTCAAAAACACCTTATCAGACACGTTCAGATATGGAAATCTATTCTCTTAAGAAACAATGGGATACTAAAAAGGCAGTAAGAAACCAATTCTATGCAAGTCAAAGAAAAAATGAAAACTATTACTTCCTATGTCTACACGTATGGCATTCAGACAATATGTTGAAAAATAATCAGGGCACCTGGGGTGGCCTAGTCCGTTGAGCATCTGCCTTCAGCTCAGGTCATGATCCCAGATTCCTGAGATCAAGCCCATGTTGGGCTCCCTGCTCAGCAGGGAGCCTGCTTCTCCCTCTTCCTCTGCCTGCTGCTCTCCCTGCTTGTGCTCTCTCTGTGTCAAATAAGTAAATAAAATCTTAAAAAAAAAAAAAAAAGAAAAAGAATCAGATAAAAATGAAAAAACAACAACTAGGCCTTTGGTTTTAGAATCTCTCCCTCCAAAATTGTCAGGAGCAGGGGATAAGAAAGCCTAAAGTAACAGAAGCATTCACTCAAAACTACAGTTCTATAACCAAACCCTGAAATGTTTCTATTCTAAGAACCCATCTAGATTCCTCCTACTAATTTGAAAGATTGTAATTCCTAGCCTCATAGAAATATACCTGTAGAATTTTTTTAAATATCTTGACTGAGAAATTATGTGAAATGAAAACTGATTTTTTTTTAAAAAAGAGACTATCACAGAAGACAGAGATCTATCTGGTTTCTTTTTTTTTTTTTTTTTCTATCTGGTTTCAACTAGAACATAAACAATGGCATGTGCAGATGTGAAAGATCTTAAAATAATTTAGCAGGGAAATCACCAGATATTGGAGAGGGTTAGCATCTGATTACGTAAGAGGATACTAAATAGGCCCTTACTGTTTGGTCTTCCCCAAACTTGAGTCACTATTTCTAATCCTTCCAGCATTATATAGGAAAGAAGGGATTGGATAAGAAGGCAAGTTTTTAGGGCTATGTTTTAGACTTAATCTCACAGGCCCTCTGGAGCAGCAATGTCCTCAGGTGGCTCTTTTTTCTATGAGTGCTCATGTGATTTTCAACAGCAGCTCCCTTGAAATAAACAAGTCTCCACTGCTGGCCATATAGATAGCTGTCATAGTCCCTTTTTCTTTCTGGGATCTCTTGCATGGAATCCTAAAATGACCACAAAGTGCCTTTCTCTCACATGTACACAGATGCATGTTGGCTGGTCACATGTCTGCATACCAGAGGCGAGAAAGATTATCAAAATGATGCCAGGTTTCTAGTCTGGTCTGTAGATGCTACTATTATATACTGAAGAGTAAGCTGACAATGAGAAGCAGGGGAAGATGATGTTAGTTTGGGATATACCAAGATGGAGCTGCTGCACTGGTGTAGAGTAAGCAAAGCAGTGGGTGGGAAGAAGAGAAGTTAAAACAAAGCACTAGAGAATTGTTATACTTAACGATCAGGAAAAAGCAAATGAGTCAATAAAGGAAACTGAAAAGAAATAGCTAGGAAAGTAGGAAAAAGAGAAATATGTGGGTTTCAGAAGCACCAAAGAGAAAAGACGATTTTGAACATGTTTTGGTGGGCAGTTACGTAAATGTCTGCTGAGACGTCTAGTACGTTGAGGGCTGAAATTGCTAATTAAATTAATCCATGAGGAAGTTATTTGTGATCTAAATGTATTTGATTTTACTCAGCAAAACTCATCAGCTTGACAGCCTGGGGAAGGGAGATAATTAGGTTCATTCAGGATTAGGGCATTTGCCAGAAGTTGTGGCAAAGGATAGGAAGGGAAAAGGAATTTAATCACTTAAAAAAAAAAAAAAAAGATTTTATTTATTTATTTGACAGAGAGAGTGAGAACATCAGGGAGAGCTCCAGAGGGAGAAAAAGAAGCAGACTCCCTGAGGAGCAGGGACTCCCCAGACCATGCAGGGCTCAATCCCAGGGTCTTGAGACCATGACCTGAGCTGAAGGCAGATGTTTAATGAACTGAACAACTCAGGTGCCCCAATCACTTTTTAAAAAGTTAATACTATATATTGCTTTATTTTTTTCTTTTAATTTCATGACTATCACTCTATAGTGAGGAGGAAAAGGATGAAGAGAGGAGGCTGGAAGAATTTAGTGAAAATATCCCCTTTCTAATTTTGCCTCAGCCCTTCCTAGAGCGAGCTCTTCATAACAATAGAGAAGAGAAGGTTGTCGGTTGTCGAGGCCAGATCCAACTCCAATGTAAACTTCAGTAAAGTCAATAATACATCTGTGGTGCTTGCTGCTATACATGCAGCATCTTGAATGGATGGCAGATACTCAAAAATGTGAGATAAATAGTTACAAGCTGAATTTACATCTTGTGCAACTTCTTAGGAACTTAGTAAGTGAATGCACATATCTCTCCCCAAAGTGTTTCAAAATATTAAAACTATATATGGTTCTGTGACCTCCAAAAGTCTTAATTTCTCTTACATAGAGCTGAACTAAATGCCATAAATAAACCATATGTGTGATTTTTGCAAAAGACTGTAATATTATGTTTTCAGCAAGCTGGTGCACCTAGACAAAATTGAGAAAGCAATATTCTAACACAAAGTGGGAACACTTTTATGAAAGCCTCTTAAAATATCCAAATATCGACCTCATTTACATATAAATACTCAAAACCCTCAATGGAGGTCACACAACAGAAAGTCACCTCAACAACTGGAGAGATAGACACACACAGAGAATCACAGTATACCAGGAGCAGAAGAGATTGTTCAAGCCAGTAACTGATAGAAAAATGTAAAGGGTAATTTTTATTGCTGCAAACTGAGCATGGAAAAGATTGAGAGATAAGAATTCCTAGGAACCCTGCCTCACAGAAATAACCCAACACTCTCATGAGTTTGTCTTCAGGAGTGTGTCTCCCATCTTGTTCTTAAGTTGAAGTTTGAGGGGGGCAATCCCCACATCTTTGCAGAGGGGGAGGACAAAGTAACCACTTTTAAATATTCCCAGAGCTCAGTGTTACTAGACTATAACTAATGTGGGTTCCACCAGAGCCTACCTACTCCAGCCAGCTCTCAGCTTTCTGTCTCTTCCAGAAGGATGTGAGGGACGTGGAAGGCAGAGAGGAGTTGTGAGAGTTATAGCCAAAGATGCAGGCTCACCAAAACACTGAGACCCAATTGTAGGATTATAGAATGTACTCTTTCCTCTCCCCAAAACATCAATCAGGCTCCTGTATAACAGAGGCAAATTATACCTAAAAGGATTAGAAACCCACTTAAGAAAATTTAAATAAACCTAAAGACAACAGAGGAGCCAATAAAAAGACTGCCAAGGGATTTTTTTTTTTTTTTTAGCCTCTAAGACCTACAGTTACAGCAAAGAGTAAAACACAGCCTAACTTCTTACAGATAAACATAACACCTCAAATGAAAGGCTTGTTTACTGAATCCCTTTCACCCAGTTTATCATGTCCCTCTTTCAACAAAATATTACCAGGTATGCTAAAAGCAAGCAACACAGGCTGAAGACATAATCAAGCATCAGAAACAGACTCAGGGCAGAGATTTTGGAACCGTCAGATGAGGGATTTAAAGAACACTGATTATTGTGCTAGGAGGGCAAATGGAATCACAAAACTGAAGGAAAGAACAAAGTTAGAGGACACTGGCACCAACCTGACATTAAGACTTACTATAAGACTACAGGAATCAAGTCCGAGTGACATAGACAAACAAATAGGTTAGTGGAACAGAACAGAGAGCCAAGAAACTGACCCATACAAATATAGTCAACTGACCTTTGACAAAGGAGCAAAGGCAAGTCAGTGGAGAAAGGGTAGCCTTTCCAACAAATACTGTTGAAGAAACAAGACATACACATGCAAGAAAATGTATCTAGAAAGAGATGTTATCCCTTTCACAAAAACTAACTCAAATGGATCATACATCTAAATGTTAAATGAAAACTATAAATCTTGGGACACCTGGGTGGCTCAATGGTTGAGTGTCTTCCTTTGGCTCAGGCCACAATCCCAGGGTCCTAGGATCGAGTCCCATATCAGACTTCCCACGGGGAGCCTGCTTCTCCCTCTGCCCATGTCTGTGCCTCTCTCTCTGCATCTCTCATGAATAAATAAAATCAAAAAGAAAAAGAAAGAAAACTATAAATCTTCTAGAAGATAACATAGGGAGAAAATCTAGAGATCTTGGGTTTAGCAATGACCATTTAGATAAGATAATAAAAGCATAACCCAGTCATTTTCATATTATTCCTTATAGATTACACATTTTCCATAATAATAACATATTTTGATTTTACTATGTTTAGTAATATATTTTAGAGCATTTTTAGATTTACTGGAAAGTTGTCCAGAAAGTACAGAGAATTCCCATATGCTTCCTCTCTTGCCTGCACATATTTTCTTCTACTATTAACAACCTTGCATTAGTAGATATATGTGTTACAATTGGTGAATCAGTATTGATGCATTTTTATTAATCAAAGCCCAGGTGCTCTGTAAGTGATTTACTTATAAACAGTGATACGTTTACATCAACTTAAAGTATAGGATCTGTAGATGAGAATTTCTGTCATCAACACTATATGCATAAATAAATGAGCTCAGGAACAAAGGACAAAGAGATTGAACATTCAAAGGAGCTAAAATTACAAAGTACTTGAATGTTTTCATTCAGAAAGCTATCAAAATGGCCTGTCATTGAACATTTTGGTCACATTTTCAATTCAGCATCTCCAATTACAACACTAAAGTTTACAAAATGGTTTCTATTGAAATTTCCCATTTTCACTAGCATATAACTCCTTTGAACAATCTCTGTTGGTTTTACACTTTACCTTTCCTGTTTATTGCTGAATGAGAAATCTGAGAGATGTGGTGAAAATCCTTTTAGCTATAATTAGTTTTATTTGTTAGAGCTAGTATCAAATTAACACAATCAAAAGGAGTCTTTTCCCATTTTCCCCCCCAAATTTTGGTATAATGAGGCATTGCTAGTAGTAGAAAGGGAATAAATAAGAAAGATCATGAGAATATATCAGGTATAAACAGGGTGCTATTAATGTTTGAAGATGGCAATATGTATCATATGACTTTCTAACTGAAGCTGAAAACACCATAAAATGTATGCCTTTCATTCACTGTAGAAATGAGTACTTACTACTTGCAGAGCACTTGCCAGGTATCAGTAATTTATGTGTGAAGACTGATGAAAACCCACTATGGCCTTAAATAGGACATGTTATGTCTTGATAGAATAACTTCAATAGAAAGCCGCTTTAAGAGTTATGTCATTCCTAAGTGAAATAGGTCAGACAGAGAAAGATAAATACCATATGACCTCAATTATATGTGAAATCTAAAAACAAAACAAATGAATAAACAAACAAAAATCAGAATTAGACTATAAACACAAAGAGCTGGTATTTGCTTGGGGGCAGCAGATGGAGACATGGGCAAAATGGGTAAAAGGGAGAGGGGGACACAGACTTCTTTGGAACAAATAAGTCATGGGAATAAAAGATACAGCATAAGAAATATAGTCAATGATACTGTAGCAGTGTCACCATATGGTGACAGATGATAGCAACACTTGTGGTGAGCTTAGCATAATGTGTAGACTTGTGGAATCACTATACTGTATACCTGAAACTAATGTAACATTATATGCCAACTACATTCAAATAAAATAAAATAAAATAAAATAAAATAAAATAAAATAAAATAAAATAAAGTAACAAAGGTAAGGGGAAGAAAAAATTCATCAAAAAGAACAATTGTTCATCAGGATGTGATGTACAGCATAGTGACTCTAGTTAATAATCTTGTATTGCATATTTAAAGTTACTAAAAAAATAAATCTTAAAAGTCCTCAACACAAGAAAAAAAGAATTTATAACTATGTACAACTCAAGGCAGAAGACAAAGAAATCTTTTTTTTTTTTAGAAAAAAACTATAAAACTATCTTTTCAGGTTTACCACAGCATATAAATAGATTAGTCAGTAAAAAGTGGCCTTTATAAATACTTGAATGTATTATCAATGTATACACATGTCTTTATCAATGTCATCATTCTCTCTGTTTCAGCATTTTTCCCTTGCCTTATCAGGACCAAGGTTCTGATCATTTTTTACCATCAGTTTTTTGGACAACAGCCCATCTTCCTTATCAGTAAAGAAATCTAGCCCTGCCCAATTATTCAACCTTTATCTCTAGAGCTGAACTTTTCAGATAAATCAGATCAAAAGTAAAGGTGAAGAGCATGGGTGCATTCAGGCCTTTTCCCCCTAGGTCCCAAGTACACATCTAAAAGTCATTTCCACACCAGCCTTTTTCTCCCCTGCATTTTCTAACTTTCTACTACTGCCTAGCCTCATAGGGCTAATCCTAGAAGTAAACACCATGGGTGCTAATTATATCTGCCCCATGCTTCCCAAGTATACAATAGTATGTAATTTAATATAATTTCTTATCCTCATAATTAAGTCATTCATCTTGCATTTCTTAGTGCCTGGTAGGGCAGCAAACAATTAGGACATACTATTTGACTGATTTGATATTGTTAAGAAGAAAGAAAAAAAACTGGCCTTAAATGGAGTCACTTGCACTCATGATAGCAAACAGACTTTAACTTCAGGAATGTGACCTTTAAACACTAATTCTGGGATTTTCTGAGCAGCAATAGTGAGGTAATCTGCATGACAGACCCCTGCCTTTCCCCCAAAGGAAGGTGACCTTGCCTGAAACAATTCTTTCTTTTCGATAATAACTTTCTTGTCCCACCTCCATTACCATATTTTATAGGAGAAGCCTTCCATTTTGTACAGCTCCTCAGAGCTCCTTTCTACTTGCTAGACAGGATGCTGCCTCACTCATGAATGCTTGAATAAAGTCATTTAGATCTTTAAATTTAATCAGATACATTTTGTTTTTGAACAATCTTAAGGTAATTCTTCGCTGTAGCCATTTCATTTCCTGCGTGCATTTCCAGGTAAATGGTGGACTTATTTTATTAAACATGGAGAATCAAATTATGTCCTTCTTTCTAATCAATATCAACTTTAAATTCTTATCTTAACATGGTATTAAATAAATTGCCATTCTACTTCTCTGCAGAAAGACTTGACTCCCTCTGGCTATTTTTATTCCTAGAAAGGACAAGTCTGGAGAAGCTGGCCCTTTTGTATTTTCCCACTTCACTTCACTTCACTTCACTATTATTACTCCATTTTATCTTTAAGTAAAAGTGTGGGCTAGCTGACTGTCAAGAGAGCTCAAGGAATGGCAATGCTATTTACACAGAAAATAAGAAAAATATAAGAAGTGGTTTTATTAAGCATGGGGACAGGACCCTTGGGCAGAAAGAGCTGCACTACGGTTGTGAGGAGCGACTGGTTATATAACTTCAAGTTGAGACGGAGTTAAGGATAGTGGAAGTCTCTAAGGAATTTGGAAGCCAGGTTTCCAGGATCTTCAAGGGTCATTTACTACTGTAGTAAAACCTTAGTCATGAGACACTTCAGATATATACAATGGGCCATATGCTTGGAGGATAATGGCCAACATATATGTTGGAGAAGTAGAGGTAAAGGAAGTTTCCAAATGGATTTTTCTATGTTAAAGAAGACTTACAGCATCCTGGAGGTCTGGCTAATGTCAAGCTAAGGTTGCCTTCTGCCTTTAGCAAAGTATTAACATTAAGGTAGCTGAGCTCCATCCATTCCTGATCAAAACTCTTCAGAGTGTAGGGGATAAGGGGAACATTCCTCAACATCTTAAAAGCCATCTACAAAAAGCCCACAGCAAATATCATTCTCAATGGGGAAGCACTGGGAGCCTTTCCCCTAAGATCAGGAACAAGACAGGGATGTCCACTCTCACCACTGCTATTCAACATAGTACTAGAAGTCCTCGCCTCAGCAATCAGACAACAAAAAGAAATAAAAGGCATTCAAATTGGCAAAGAAGTCAAACTCTCCCTCTTCACCGATGACATGATACTTTACATAGAAAACCCAAAAGACTCCATCCCAAGATTGCTAGAACTCATACAGCAATTCAGCAGTGTGGCAAGATACAAAATCAATGCCCAGAAATCAGTGGCATTTCTATACACTAACAATGAGATTGAAGAAAGAGAAATTAAGGAGTCAATCCCATTTACAATTGCTCCCAAAAGTATAAGATACCTAGGAATAAACCTAACCAAAGAGGTAAAGGATCTACACCCTAAAAACTATAGAACACTTCTGAAAGAAATTGAGGAAGACACAAAGAGATGGAAAAATATTCCATGCTCATGGATTGGCAGAATTAATATTGTGAAAATGTCAATGTTACCCAGGGCAATTAACAAATTTAATGCAATCCCTATCAAAATACCATGGACTTTCTTCAGAGAGTTAGAACAAATTATTTTAGGATTTGTGTGGAATCAGAAACGACCCTGAATAGCCAGGGGAATATTGTAAAAGAAAACCATAGCTGGGGGCATCACAATGCCAGATTTCAGGTTGTACTACAAAGCTGTGGTCATCAAGACAGTGTGGTACTGGCACAAAAACAGACACATAGATCAATGGAACAGAATAGAGAATCCAGAAGTGGACCCTCAACTTTATGGTCAACTAATATTCGACAAAGCAGGAAAGACTATCCATTGGAAGAAAGACAGTCTCTTCAATAAATGGTGCTGGGAAAATTGGACATCCACATGCAGAATGAAACTAGACCACTCTCTTTCACCATACACAAAGATAAACTCAAAATGGATGAAAGATCTAAATGGGGGACAAGATTCCATCAAAATCCTAGAGAACACAGGCAACACCTTTTTTGAACTCGGCCACAGTAACTTCTTGCAAGATACATCCACGAAGGCAAAAGAAACAAAAGCAAAAATGAACTATTGGGACTTCATCAAGATAAGAAGCTTTTGCACAGCAAAGGATACAGTCAACAAAACTCAAAGACAACCTACAGAATGGGAGAAGATATTTGCAAACGACGTATCAGATAAAGGGCTAGTTTCCAAGATCTATAAAGAACTTATTAAACTCAACACCAAAGAAACAAACAATCCAATCATGAAATGGGCAAAAGACATGAACAGAAATCTCACAGAGGAAGACATAGACATGGCCAACATGCACATGAGAAAATGCTCTGCATCACTTGCCATCAGGGAAATACAAATCAAAACCACAATGAGATACCACCTCCCACCAGTGAGAATGGGGAAAATTAACAAGGCAGGAAACCACAACTGTTGGAGGGGATGTGGAGAAAAGGGAACCCTCTTGCACTGTTGGTGGGAATGTGAACTGGTGCAGCCACTCTGGAAAACTGTGTGGAGGTTCCTCAAAGAGTTAAAAATAGACCTGCCCTACGACCCAGCAATTGCACTGCTGGGAATTTGCCCCAAAGACACAGATGCAATGAAACGCCGGGACACCTGCACCCGATGTTTCTAGCAGCAATGTCCACAATAGCCAAACTGTGGAAGGAGCCTCGTTGTCCATTGACAGATGAATGGATAAAGAAGATGTGGTTTATGTATACAATGGAATATTCCTCAGCCATTAGAAACGACAAATACCCACCATTTGCTTCAACGTGGATGGAACTGGAGGGTATTATGCTGAGTGAAATAAGTCAATCGGAGAAGGACAAACATTATATGGTCTCATTCATTTGGGGAATATAAAAAATAGTGAAAGGAAATAAAGGGGAAAGGAGAAAAAATATGTGGGAAATATCAGAAAGGGAGACAGAACATGAAAGTCTCCTAACTCTGGGAAACGAACTAGGGGTGGGGGAAGGGGAGGTGCATGGGAGGTGGGGGTGACTGGGTGGTGGGCACTGAGGGGGGCACTTGACAGGATGAGCACTGGGTGTTATTCTGTATGTTGACAAATTGAACACCAATAAAAAATAAATTTATTAAAAAGAAAAAAAGAAAGGTAGCTGAGCTCCTGGAGGAGGTCATTTGCTTGTCTTGAGTTGTAAGGAAATTGAATTTTTTTTTCTACATTTCTATTGTTTTTGTTCTCCACATCAACCTTTAGACATTTAGACAACATGTTCCCTTTTAGTTTTCTAAATGTCGACAAAGACATTTAGGGTATAGATATGGAATGATATACTTTGAATTGATTTTATTGGAGGAGAAAAAAATCCTCTATAGGTCGAGACCTAGATATATATTCTATTATGTTTTTTATTTCTTCATTATGAATAAAGAATGCAAATTTGTTAGAAATATTTCATGAGAGTGTCTTTGGGTGCAACCTCTAATAAATTCCAATAAATCTGAAAATTTTTAAAAGCATGTTAGAAATAGTAGACTATATATTAACTAACTTGAATTTAACTAAAAACTTAAGAAAAAAAGAAATAGATTACAACTTTTAATATCATCAAAAACTGTAGTAATTTCAATTAATATCATTATAGTCAATTGAACACAGCAAAATTATAAGCTTCATTGCACCCTTGCCCACATTTGACCCCCCCCCCCCAAAAAAAAAGACACATAGAGGATTATTACTTAGGATACTGAAGCTTGAAGCACATGTATTAAATTTGGGCAATCTTGGTGAAAATGAGAATGGGTTTCCTCATTATGAAACCTGACATCCTTCATCTAAAGCCAAATGAGATAATAAAGTAAGAGAAACGAGATATATTTTCTGCGTAAAGAACCATATAATCCTTTACCTCATTTAAATAATAGATTCATAATTTTATTCCAACCAAACTATTTGTTGAAACTTGACATGCTCAATAATGCCCCATGCTTGAAATATACCTTTTATTTCTGTATAAATAAATGCACAAGTATTTGTTTTGATTTGATTTTGGTCTAGTTATTTTTATGGAGCTTCTCCTGTGCCATATATTATAAACTATGGCAATATAAGGAGGTAATTTTTCAAAAACAGGATGACAAACTACTTTTATATAAAACTGAGAGCCAATGAGACTAAACTGGCAACATTTAACGCACCTATGAAAATCTGAAAATAACTAAAGTGTGCCATTCCTAAAATAGCTTATCCAGAAGTAGGATTTTTAATTCTTGAAGATAGAGTTCATATAAAAGAATCAGCTCAAATTCGTAAAGATTTCATAAAAATAGGTAATGTCAATATACACTAAAAAGAAGTATATATTTTACTCTATTTTTTTACTTAAAAATCTTTTCCAAATTCTTAAGCAAAGTGAGTGATGAAAACATGGATGTTCATCATATCATTCTCTATTCTTTTCTACCTGGTTGAAATACTTCATTATTTTAAAATAATTTTAAAATACTTTAAAATTTCATTTCACAAGCACTAACACAATCTCTGGAACTTGGATTGTATTAAATGATTATGCTTCCATATTCAAATATTTAAAACAAAATATAAAGATAATTTTCCATAACATAGATTATTATGCCTAGCACAATATTACACTCCTGAGTATGAACAAGCAGACACATTTCAATCCCATCAACCCTACCAGTTTCTCCCTAAAATTCTTAAAAGCAAAGAATGACTATAAAAATTAGTTTTCTAAGATTAATAATCCAAGAGATCTTTAAAATTTTAGTTAGCTTTTTTTCCCCACCTTGATAAGACTTTATGAAGTCACAAAAAATAAACTCCTTAATTCAGTTCAGCATATAACGCCAAATAGAGACCTTCTTTAAGAATTCAAACTTTAGTGGAGTCATCAAAATATAGCAGCTGATACATATGGAAGTATTTTTATGAACTATATTTTATACTCAATAACTCAAATTAAATAGAGTTTGCTTTATTGACTGATGCACTCTAATGCAATTATAAAAGAAAAAATATCTATCTCTAAATCTATAGTAAGTGCCAGCAACTTTGGAGTTCCTAGAAGCTTTAGTGGGGAGAGTGGGGATATTGGGCTCCAGCTGACAGACACTAAGACTTCCTATCTTCTTTCTTCTTCCAGTCCCATCAGCACCACTAGAATGATTTCTACATTAAATCCCTCTCTACTCAAAATATTCAGAATGGCTTGTTTTCTCTGCGTAGGCACTACCAACTGATAACACTAGTATGAAATAGATCAACAAAATCTTGTCAATCAGAATAATTAGAAAATGTTCAGTCCCTCAGTGAACTGCATAGTAGCTGCCAGAAACAGTAAACAAACAGCAATCTAAATGTATTAATATATGTATAATAAAAATTCTATGATAAAGCAGGTCAGGAAAGTCAGTACATTTGGGTAGGTCACTGAAAGCTAATGCTACATTTGAAAATTTAAATGGAGTATGCAAACACAAAATAGTTACTACCATTCTATGATTTTTTTTTCTGATTGATAGTTGATTAGCTAAGAAATATTAGAATCACATTTATTATTTTAATAATATATTTTTAATAACCCTAACTTCCACTGTTCATTGATTTAATTCAACATTACTGATTTTCTTCTATGTGCTAAGAATTCCAAGTATAAAGAAAAGCAAAATAATATACCAATTGCCTTAACAATCGGAGTCTAATCATTTCCCCCTTAAACAATAGCCTTCCTATGTTTCAACTTTAAGTTATGAATATGTCACTCTCATTTTGAAGCAGGGAGATCTTATTGTTTTTCAATTAATATTTTACTTAAAGAATAAAGTTTTTACTTACATAATACATTATTATACTTTAAAACAGAGAAGAAATTTATCTAACATTAAAGTATTTGTATTAAAACGATATTGTCCATTAAAAATAATGATTGCATTAAAATAATGTGTAAAGTATCAAAAATTATGAAAATCTAATGAAATAAGTAATTTTTCATTGCTTAAAGAAGATACTAATGGTAAAAAGCACCACTTAGAAAACAAACATTCCTTGTGTGCTTACTATGTGCCATGAAGGGTGCTAGACACCAGGGTACTAAGGAATACGATGCAGGTCTATCTCTGAGGCACTCACAGGTCCAATATAACTTCTCTTTACATATAAAAGTGGTCACTTCAAGGAACCTCAAAAAAGAAAAATGCAAAATTCTTATTTAAAATGATGATATATAAATTACATATAAAGCAAATTTGCAAAGGTCCTCTAATAAATCAGAGGCTTGGAGGTTAGATTCCTTCTTGCAATAAATTCTGAGAAATGTGGGATCCCTGGGTGGCTCAGTGGTTTGGCGCCTGCCTTTGGCCCAGGGGGTGATCCTGGAGTCCCGGGATCGGATCCTGCGTCAGGCTCCCGGCATGGAGCCTGCTTTTCCCTCTGCCTCTCATTCTCTCTCTGTGTGTGTCTATCATAAATAAATAAATCTTTTAAAAAAAATTCTGAGAAATGTACATACATTGAAAATATAAGTGATTACAAATATAATTTTCACTAAAAGTGATTTGGATCCAAATTATCTACGAGGAACATTAGAAATTTCAAATTATATATATGAAGCTTTGGTTGATTATAAGCTCTGTATCTGGCTTTAAAAAAATTTTTAGTGTAACTTTTTTTGCTTATTTTTTTGAATTTAAATATTGTCGACTCTAATTTATTCTTCTAGGAATGAATATTAGAAAATGGTATTTTCTGTAATGTGTGTTAAACCAAATGTGCTTAGTTCTGTACAATAATAATTCTATATCATAAGCTTGGAAATAAAGAATCATATCTACTGACAAAATTAATATACTATAAAAATTAAAAATGATAATTAATATTATATCCTATACAAATTCACTACCTGTTAGGCCTAAAACATTAAACTTTGCTACTCAGGCTTCTTTTCAACATCCTACAAAAGCATATTTTCAATGTGAGGAAAAATACACAATGACTCTTTACTCTGGTTAGCTTGTTTTTAAACAAACACATATTATTCATTCCATAAAAATTGCAGCCTTTTTGGCATAAGAGGCAAAGAGGGAAAAAAATGTGATTTAAAAGAGAACAAACATCACCTTGAATCTGTCCCAGTTCTCCATTCCTGTCAAATTTTAATTGGCTTCAGTAACACTAACACGAGAAAGGAAATACCTAGTCATTTTAACCAGGTGTTCTGAACAACTTTCACCCATACTCATCTCCAGGTTCCATACAAATAGATTTAAAAAGAAAAAAGAAAACAAAGAGAATATTTTTCCATACACATCTAATCCTGAGTCCGCACAGCCTGTGTTGCTCTTACCATTTTTTCACATATTTTTACTGATCAATGAACCTTCAAGTTTACATTTGAATCCAGCCATTAAGAAATAAGCACTAAGCACAAGAATCAGCTTTAATATGCCTTAGTTAACTTTGTCCAAACACATAGAAGGTACCATGTGTTTAGAAGAAACTGCACTAGGAACAAGCTAGAATGTCTGTAATTGATTTCTTTCACAGTGTGAACTAATGAGTTACAAACAGAAAATACTTATTGTTTGATCACTTAAAAAAAAAAAAAAAAACCTCTGACTTCAAAAATGCTTTCTGAATTTTCCTTCTCAAGATGCCCTAAGACAAATTTTTATAATTTATGGTTACTTTTAAAAGTCTGTACAGATTTTGTTTCCTGTAATGGTAAAATAGATGACTCCCATGGACAGCAACTATAAACTCTAGACAAAATATGAATAAAAACAATCATTTTAAGTTAAGGCACTAAAGAATGAGCAAAACTTTTGGAACTTATGGAGAAAACACCTATGAAAGAGAGTAACTGCACTGGGTGAAATTTATGCTCATGCAAATTTGTCTGCGAGGGCACATCCCATTCTGAGTAGCCCAAGACATTGTGTACTCAGAAGACAGAATTCAGGCCTGAGAGAGAAAATTCCCAGTAAAGAGAACTATAAAGAAAAGGGAATAAATCTTTTTGTAAACCTATCCAAACCCTGGACTGGTCTCTGAACTACATATACTCCCTGGGACCAGGTGAAAAAAGTACTGGAGGCTCAAAGAATTGATGAGAAATTTTAATGATTTGCACACCAGAGTTGTGGCAAAGTTAGAAGTTGCAATGCAGCTAAGTTAACTGCCTGCTAGAACAAAAGTCAAGATTCTACACTGAAAGACAAAAAAAATCCAGAATCCCTAAAATACATCAACCACGATGTCCAATACACAGCAACAAAAAAATTGACATTAAAAAAAGCAAATAGCAAAATAAAAAGTGTCCACGATCAAGAGAAAAAACACTTAATAGATAGCAACTCCAGGATTATCCAAATTTTGGAGTTGGCAGACTTCAGAGAAGCTATTATGAACATGTTCAAAAATATAAAAGAAAAAGATTTGGAAACCATAATAGTGAACAACATGGAAATTAGAGAACTGAAAATTACAATTCTAAGTTAAAATTTTACTGGATAGTCTTAACAGCATATTTGAGATTCCAAATGAAAGGCACAAAAAACTTGGAGATAAATTAAAATTTTCCAATCTAAGGAAAAAGAGAAAAAATTATTATAAAAGGCATTGAAAAAACCATTCCTAACAAAACTTCAATGACATTGTTCACAAAACTAGAACAATTCTAAGATTTGTATGGAACCACAAAAGACGGCAACAAGCTGCACAAAGAGGTACAGAGTTAAAGGAATCATGCTTTCTGATTTTAAACTATATTACAAAGCCATAGTAATCAAAACAATACAGTATTGGCATAAATATAGATACATAGATCATTAGAACAGAATGGAGAACTCAAAAATAAACTCAAACATATATGGCCAATTAATTTACAACAAAGGAACCAAGAATATACAATGGGGAAGTGACAGTCTCTTACATGGTGTTGGGAAAAGTGGACAATCACTTGCAAAAGGATAAAATTGGATCACTACCTTACACTATACACACAAGTTAATTAAAAATGGATTACAGACTTGAACCTAGGACCTGAAACCATAAATCTCCTAGACTAAAACATGGGCAGTATACTTCTTGACATTGGCCTTGGTGATAACTTTTTGGATTTGACACCAAAAGCAAATGCAACAAAGGCAAAATTAAACAGGTAGAACTCAAACCAAAAACCTACTGCACAGCAAAGGAAATCATCAATGAAAGGCAACCTCAAGAATGGGAGAAAATATTTGCAAATCATATATCTTATAAAAGATTAATGTCCAAAATATATAAAGAACTCAGATAACTCAATAACAAAAGAACAACCTGATGATAAAATGGACAAATCTAAATAGGCATTTTTTCAAAGAAGACACACAGATGAGGAACAAGTAAGTGAAAAAGTATTCAACATCACTAGTTATCAGGGAAATGGATATCAAAACTACAATAAGATATCACCTCATACCTGTTATAATGGCTATTGTCTAAAAGACAATAAATAGCAAATGTTGGAAAGAACATAGAAAAAAGGTAACCCTTGTGCAGTAATTATCTCTCTGTGACTGGCTTATTTCACGTAGCATAATTTCTTCTAAGTTCCTCCATGTTGTCACAAAGGGCAGAATTTGGGGGCACCTGAGTGGGTCAGTCAGTTTAAGTATCCAACTTGATTTCAGCTGAGGTCATCATTTCAGGGCCATAAGATTGAGCCCTGCATTGGGCTCCATACTCAGTAGGTAGTCTTCCTGAGATTCTCTCTCCCTCTCCCTCATCCCTTCCCTTGCCCTGTGCACTCTCTCTTTCTCTCTAAAAAAATAAAGAAATAAATCTTTAAAAACAACAACAACAAATGGCAGGGTTTCTTTCTTTAAGGCTGAATAATATCCTACTCTGTGTGTGCATATGTGTGTACATGCTCATGACATTGTCTTTATCCATTCAACCATCCATGAACACTTAAATTGTTTCTATGTCTTGGCTATTGTAAAGAATGCTGTAATGAAATAGGAATGCACGTATCTCTTCAAGTTACTGTTTTCATTTCCTTTTGATAAATACCCAGAAGTAGGATAGCTAGATAATACAATAGTCTATTTTTAATGCTTTTAGGAAACTCCACAGTGTTTTCCATAATGCCTATACCAATTTGTAATCCCACCATCAGTGTACAATGGGTCCCTTTTCATTGTAGTCCTCAACAAAATAACAGCAAACAATACAATTCAATTAAGTACATTAAAAGGACCACATTCTATGATCAAGTGGGATTTATCCATGCAATGCAAGGATGGTTAAATATATGCAGATCAGGAAGTGTAATACACCACATCACCAGAATGATGAATATCATATAATCATCTCAACAAACACAGAGAAAGCGTTTGACAAAACTCAACATTCTCTCATCATAAAAACACTCAACAAATTAGGCATATAATGAATGTACCTCAATATAATAAATATTACATATGACAAACCCACAGCTAATATCATCATACCCAATAATGAGAAGCGGAAAGCTTTTCCTCCAAGATCAGGAGTAGGACAAAGATGCCTATTCTTTCCACTTGCATTCAACATAGTATTACAAGTCCTAACCAAAACAATTAAGCAAGAAAAATATATAAAAGACATCTAAATCAGAAAGTCTCAATAAATTTTAACATATTTAAAGAATATAGATTAGAGAGGTGTCCAAAATGGCAGAGGAGTAGGAGATTTTAGTTTCATTCACTTTAGCAGAAATTCAGCTAGATAGCTATCAAATCATTCTGAAGAACTGCAAACTAAGAATAGCTGCATCTCTACAAATAGAACAGCAATCACTTTGGGCAAGGTAAGAGGTGTGAAGAAGTGAATACAAGGCAATATATGGGAAGACAGACCTAGGGGGAGGGAGTCTCTGGTAGCTGGCACCAGAAAGTGATAGAATAGTGGAGTGCAAAACTGGAACTTTTTGGAGTCTGCTGCAGTAAGGGACTTCCCAGCCTGGAAGGTGCTCAGGTGGCAAAGCAGGAGCAGCATTCTAGGTAGGACAGTGTGGTCTCAGGATCCTTGGAGTCACAGGAAGACCAGTGGTGCCTGATTGCAGCAGAGTTCCCAGGCATCACAGTGGAGGAAGCCAGCTGCATTCAGTGAGCTCAGGAGTGGGCTCTTGCCTCAGGTTGCCATAAACTGAACCACAGCTCAGTTGCGGGACTGCTCTCTGAGCAGACAACCAAGCAAGCAGCAGAACCACCACAAGACACCCTCTCCCTCCCCTGGGAGGAGAAGCATGGGTGTGTGGCTCAGGAGCCTGCAGGGTTTGGAGACTCCAAAAGAGGGTCGCATGCCTCAGACAGAAATGCTCAGTCACAGGCTGGGTCAGCATGGAGTGCGAATGCAGACCAGGAAGACCAGAATGATTGACTGCTTTTTCCTGAGGGAACACTGAGGAGTGGGGCCCCTGGCTTTTGGCTCCAGGACTGGAGATTGGGAGGCTACCCTTTTCATTCTCATTCTCTAAAGAAATACAGAAAGACTTCAGGGAGCAGAAGCCACATAGAGCAATCTGGAGCTGATTACTTAGCCTGGCCCCACCCCTGCAAAGGTGATGCAAATCTGCCCAGGGCAAAAACACCTGAGAATCAGCCCAACAGGTAGTTCACCCCAGAAAATTAGCAAAAGCATCCAGCCAAGACCAAGTTTACTGATCATAGAGAATTGCAAAACTCCAGTGCTAGGGTAATATAGCATACAGAACTCATGGTTGTTTCCCATGATTCTTAGTTTTTCAATTTTAATATTTTTTTCTCTTTCCCTTTTCAACAAATTTCTTTCATCAATTCTTTTTTAATATTTTTAATTTTTACAGTTACATTTTACACTTTCATTGTATTTAATTAAATTCTGGGTGTATTTTTTTAAAGATTTTATTTATTTATTCATGAGACACACACACACACACAGAGGCAGAGACACAGGCAGAGGGAGAAGCAGGCTCCATGCAGAGAGCCTGACGTGGGACTCAATCCTGGGACTCTAGGATCACGACCTGAGCTGAAGGTGGCACTAAACTGCTGAGCCACCCGAGCTGCCCAAATTCTGGGTGTATTAACTACACTCAGAATCTAGCATATGGTTCTGTTCTCTTCACCTGTCTGATCATGTTCTCTCTTTTTCTTGGTTTTTAAACTATTTTTAAATTTTCATATTTACAGTCATATTCTATCCTTTCAATGTATTTTAATTTTATGTTTTAATTTTATGTGTTTAATTATATATATAATTTTTTTCTTTATTTACAATTTTAAGATGTAGTTTCTTCTAACAAGCTAACCAAAATACACTCAGGACATAGTGTATTATTCTGTTCTGTTCACTTATCTGTTTATATTCCTTTTTTTCTTTGTCTTTTCATTTTCATTTTTACAGTTAGATTTTATCATTTCATTGTATTTAAATTTATTTTTGTACATATGTAATTGTTTCTTTCTTTACAGTTTTGGGATTTAGTTTCTAGCAAACAGATCAAAAAATACATAGGATCCAGTCAATTACTCTGTTCTGTCCACCTGTCTGACTATATCTTTTTTAAAAAATTTTTTTCAAAATAATTTTTGTTTTCAGTTTTGAGTCTCTTCTGATTTGTTTAGTATATATTGCCCTGGGGTCATTGTTGTCATTTTAGTATTTTTTTTCTCTCATTCACATATTCTTTTCTGGATAGAATAACAAGATGGAAAAAACCTCAAAAAAAGAGAACAAAAGTAGTACTGACTGCCAGGAACCTAATTGGTATGTACATAAGTAAGATGTTGGAACCAGAGTTCAGAATACCAATTATAAAAATAATAGCTGGACTTAAGAAAAGCACAGAACACACTAGAGAATTCTTTTCTGGAGAAATAAAAAAAGGTAAAATCTAAAGTTGAAATAAAAAAGGCTACTAATGAGATACAATTAAAAAAATGGATGTTCTAACTGCAGGATAAATAAGGCAGAAGAGAGAATTAGTGATACGGAAGACAAAATGATGGAGAATAAAGCAGTTGAGAAAAAGAGATACAACTTGGATCATAAGGGGAGAATTCAAGAGATAAGTGATACCACAAAGCAAAACAATATTAGAATAATTGAGATCCCAGAAGAAGAGGAAAGGGGCGAGGGAGGAAGAACATTTATTGGAGCAAATTATAGCAGAGAACTTCCCTAATCTGGGGAAGGAAACAGGCATTCAATCAAGGAGAGAGATCCCCCTCAAAATCAGTAAAAATAGGTCAATACCTTGACATATAATAGTGAAACTTGCAAATCTCAGAGACAAAGAAAAAAATCCTGAAAGCAGGTCTGGACAAGAGGTCCATAACCTACAAGGGTACAAACATTAGACTGGCAGAAGACCTATCCATAGATACCTGGCAGGCCAGAAAAGACTGGCATCATATATTCAGGGTGTTAAAGGAGAAAAATATGCAGCCAAGAATGCTTTATCCAACTAGGATGGCATTCAAAATAGAGGGAGAGATAAAAAGCTTCCAGAACAAATAGAAACTGAAGAATTTGTGATCACTAAACCAGCCCTGCAAGAAATATTAAAAGGGATCATTTGGGTAGCTCAAGTGGCTCAGCAGTTTAGCACTGCCTTCAGCCCAGGGTGTGATCCTGGAGACCCAGGATCGAATACCGTGTCTGGTTCCCTGCATGGAGTCTGCTTCTCCCTCTGTCTGTGTCTCTGCCTCTCTCTCTCTCTCTCTCTCTCTCTCTCTCTCTGTCTCTCATGAATAAATAAATAAAATCTTTAAAAAAATAAAGGGATCCTTTAAGCAAAGAGAGAGCCCAAAAGCAACACAGACCAGAAAAGAACAGAGACAATATACAGAAACAGTGACTTTATAGGTAATACAATGGCGCTAAAGTCATATCTTTCAATTATTACTCTGAATGCAAATGGGCTAAATGCTCCAATCAAAAAACACAGAGTATCAGATTGGTTTAAAAAGCAAGACTCATAGATATACTGCTTACAAGAGATTCATTTTAGACCCAAAGACACCTCCAGATGGAAAGTGATGGGGTGCAAAACCATTCATCATTCTAATGGACATCAAAAGAAAGCTAGGGTGGCAATCTTTATATAAGAAAAGTTAGGTTTCAAACCAAAGACTATAACATGAGATGAGGAAGCACACTATCATAATTAAGGGGTCTATACAATAAGATCTAATAATTGTAAATATTTATGTCCCTAACATGGGAGTAGCCACTTATATAAAGCAGTTAATAACAAAATCTAAGAAATACATCAATAATAATACAATGATAGTAAAGGACTTTAAGACCCCACTCACCACAATAGATGTAAGTAGAAGATCAATAAGGAAACAAGGGCTTTTAATGACATACTGGACCAGATGGACTTCACAGATATATTCAGAGCATTTCATCCTAAAACAACAGAATATACATTCTTCTCTAGTGCACATGGAACATTCTCCAGAAGAGATCACATACTGGGTCACAAATCAGGTCTCAACTGTTACCAAAAGACTGGCATCATTCCCTGCATATTTTCAGACCACAATGTTTTGAAACTGGATCGCAATCACAAAGGGAAAATTGGAAAGAACTCAAATACATGGAGGCTAAAGTCCTACTAAAGAATGAATGGTCAAAGAGGAAATTAAAGAAGAGCTAAAAAATCATAGAAACAAATGAAAATGAAAACACAACTGTTCAAAACCTTTGTGATGTAGTACAGGTAGTCCTAAGAGGGAAGTATATAGCAATATAGGCCTTTCTCAAGAAACAGGTAAGAACTCAAATACACAGCCTAACTTTACATCTAAAGGAGCTGGAGAAAGAACAGAAAATAAAGCCTAAACTCAGCAGAAGATAAAATAATCAAGATTAGAGCAGAAATCAATGAAATAGAAACCAAAAGAACAGTAGAACAGATCAACAAAACTAGGAGCTGGTTCTTTGAAAGAATTAATAAGACTAATAAACCACTGGCCAGACTTATCAAACAGAAAAGAGAAAGGACCCAGGTAAATAAAATCATGAATGAAAGAGGAGAGATCACAACCAACACCACAGAAATACAAACAATTATAAGAATATATTATGAGCACTTATATGTCAACAAATTAGGCAATGTAAAAGGAATGGATGCATTCCTAAAGATGTATAAACTACCAAAACTGAAATGGGAAGAAATAGAAAACCTGAACAGACCAAGAATGAGCAAAGAAATTGAGTCAGTAATCAAAAATCTCCCACCAAACAAGAGCCCAGACCAGATGGCTTCCCAGGGGAATTCTACCAAACATTTAAAGAAGAATTAATACCTACTCTTCTGAAGCTGTCCAAAAAAAAACATAAATAGAAGGAAAACTTCCAAACTCTTTCTATGAGGCCAGCATTACTTTGATTCCAAAACCAGACAAAGACCCCACTAAAAAGGAGAATTACAAACCAATATCCCTAATGGATATGGATGCAAAAATTCTCACTAAGTTGCTAGCCAATAGGATCCAACAGTACATTAAAAGAATTATTCACCATGATCAAGTGGGATTTATTCCTGTGCTGCAGGGGTGGTTCAACATTCACAAATCAATCAACATGGTACACCACATCAATAAAAGAAAGAATAAGAACCACGTGATGCAGAAAAAGCATTTGACAATATACAGCTCCCTTTCCTGATAAAGAAAAAAAAAAACCTCAAGTAAGTAGGAATAGAAAGAACATAAAGGCCATATATGAAAGATCTATAGCTAATATCATCCTCAATAGGGAAAAATAGCTTTTCTCCTTAAGGTCAGGAACATGACAGAGATGTCCACTCTCTTCACTATTGTTCAAGAAGAAGTCCTAGCCTCAGCAATCAGACCACAAAAGGAAATGAAAGGCATCCAAATAGGCAAGGAAGAAGTCAAACTTTCCCACTTCACAGACAACATGATACTCTCTCTAGAAAACCCAAAATACTCTACCAAAAAATTGCTAGAACTGATATATGAATTCAGCAAAGTCACAGGATATAAAACCAATGTACAGAAATCTGTTGCATTTCTATACACCAATAATGGAGCAATAGAAAAAGAAATCAAGGAATCAATCCCATTTACAATTGCACCCAACACTATAAGATACCTAAGAATAAACCTAACCAAGGAGGTAAAAGACCTGTATTCTGAAAACTATAGAACACTTCTGAAAGAAATCGAAGATGACACAAGAAATGGAAAAACATCCCATGCTCATGGATTGGAAGAATAAATATTGTTAAAATGTCTATACTGCCCAAAGCATTCTACACATTCAATGCAATCCTGATTTTAAAAAATACCAGAATTTTTCATATAACTAGCACAAACTATCCTAAAATTTGTATGGAACCAGAAAGGACCCCTAATATCCAAAGGCATGTTGGAAAAAAAAAAAAAGCAGAGCAGGAGGCATCACAATCCCAGACTTCAAGCTCTATTACAAAGCTGTAATCATTAAGATGTATGGTACTGGCACAAAAATAGACCATAGATCAATGGAACAGAATAAAGAACTCAGAAATGGACTCACAACTATATGGTCCACTAATCTTCAACAAAGCAAGAAAGAATATCCAATGGGAAAAAGTCTCTTCAACAAATGGTGTTGAGGAAACTGGACAACCCCATGCAGAAGAATGAAACTTTCTTACAACATACACAAAAATAAATTCAAAATGTATGAAAGACCTAAATGTAAGACCAAAAACCATCAAAATTCTAGAAGAGAATACAGGCAGCAACCTCTTTGACCCTGGCTAAGTAAGTAGCAACTTCTTATTAGACACCTCTCTGGAGGCCAGGGAAACAAAGGCAAAAAGAACTATTGGAACCTCATCAAGATAAGAAGCTTCTGCACACAAAGGAAAACCAACAAAATTAAAAGGCAACCTATACATATATATAATGGAGTGTTACTTAGCCATCAAAAGGAAGGAATCTTGCCATTTGCAACATCGTGGATGGAACTAGATTATATTATGCTAAGCTAAATAAGTCAAAAACAAATACATGATTTCACTCATATGTGGAATTTAAGAAACAATATAGATGAACATAGAGGAAGAGCAAAAAAATAAGATAAAAATAGAGAGGCAAACCATAAAAGACTCTTAACTATAGAGAACTAAGGGTTGCTGAAGTGGAGATTGGGGGGGATGGGTTAAATGGATGATGGACATTAAGGAGGGCACTTGTTGGGATGAACACTGGGTGTTATATGTGAAGTGATAAACCACCAAATTCTACTCTTGAAACCAATACTACACTATATGTTAATTACCTTGAATTTAAATTGAAAGCAAACAAACATGATATTGGAACAATTGGCTTTCCATCTGAAAGAAAATTAAAGCAAACCCATTCTTTCACCACATACATAAAAAAATTTCAGGACTAAATATTTAAATTTAAAACATAAAACAATAAAATTCCTACACAATATAAAATCTAAGAAGATTTTCTTTAAAATGGAAACTAAGTAGCTTTAAAAGAAGAGATAAACTTATTTGAGCTATACATTTTTTAAAATAAATAATTTTGTATGATACAAGAACCTAACAGATAAGCAAGAGATTTTGAAAATATCAGAAGAATTAACATGTAATTAACATAATATAATAAAGTTCTTACAAATAGCCAGGGAAGAGAGAAACTACACTTTAGAAAACATACTAAGGATATGGAAAGACAATTAACAGAAGATATCATCCAAATGACATAAAATACATTTTTAAAAAATGTTCAGCTATAGTAGCAGTATGGGAAGTAAAAGTTAAAGTTACTGTAATATATCATCTTATTCCCATATAATTGGTAAACATTAAAAATTATCTTACCTTTTGTAGATAGAATGTAAAGGAAGTGTACTTTCATACATTTCTGGAGGGAAATTTGGCTTCTAACAACTCTATTGGAACTCTTTTGTAAAGCAATCTATCAACAATTATTTAAAATAAGAATATTGTACCCCTTTTGGGGTACTTAGGGGCTTAAGTATGTTAAGTGTCTGACTTCAGCTCAGGTTATGATTTCAGGGTCCTGGGATTGAGCGCCAATTCAGATTCCTCACTCAGCAGGAAGACTACTTGTCCCTTTGCCCCTCCCCCAGTTTGTATGCACTCTCTTCCCACCCCCCCCCAATAAATAAAATCTAAAAAAAAAAGAAGAAGAATATTGTACCCCTTCAAGCGGCCACATGAAGATAATAAATAATGTTAATTGCAACACTAGCAATAGTGGCTACAATTGCAAACAAACTGAAATGCCCATCATCCAGTGAATACTGGACAACTTAGAGGACACCCAACCATGATACATTATTTAGCAAATGAAAAGAATGAATGACAACTAAATCTTTGAATTTGGAGAAATTTCCAAACTCAATTGTTAAATGAGAAAAGCAAAATGCAGGAAACTGTATATTTCAATATGATTATTATTCACATTCATGTATATTTTATATGATTATATAAGCACGAAGAAAATAGGATGGGATACCTGTGGTGCAGATGGAGCACCAGGGAAATGTAATAGGAGAGGGAAGAAAAGGGGAACGAGAAGTTTAGCAAAAAGTATAGGAGAATAGATGGTATGATAACATAAATTCATGGAGTATGTGTGTGTGTACAAGTGCATGCATATGTGAGAATTTTAACCATCAAAAAACAGTGGACTGTTGGAATAAATTTTTAGAGTAATGGACTCTCTAAATCATAGTAGTAAAGGGGGGTGAAGTATTCACTTAAGTGACCTGGTTTCAAATTTTGCCTTTGCCAGTTACTAGCTATACCGCTTACACAAATTAAGTAACCCCCAGAGCCTCAGTTTCTTCATTTGTAAAATTTAACAAAATACAGTTCATCATCTACTCTCATAGTATTGTTACGAAGATTAAATACTAAAAGGTACATACAATTTTAATAAATTATAAAATTTGCACTGCACAACTGTTGTTATGATTGTGTTAGAATTACATAAATTAGAGACACCTAGGTGGCTCAGTTGTGTCTGCCTTAGGTTCAGGGGGTGATCCTGGGATCCTGGGATCAAGTACCACATTGGGCTCCCCACAGGGAGCCTGCTTCTCCCTCTGCCTAGGTCCCTGCCTCTCTCAGTGTCTCTCATAAATAAATAAATAAAATCTTTTTTTAAAAAAAGAATTATATAAATTATAGATTTCATTATGACACTTTCCTTAATCACTAACACTACCACCAAATAGAAATTATCCAGTCTTCCAAAGTAAGGTAAAGAGGTCACCAAAATGAAGAATGAAAATTATAATCATAAGCATACAACCAGGTAGTATTGTACTATAAGCTTTTCCTACAGCCACCATCATCATCATCATCACTTACTTCCAAATTTTAGGTTAATATAGGGCAGCCTGAACTTCTTCCTACAGAAATGTCATGCACAATTTGTATTTGACCTTGTTTGTAAGAAAATGAAATATTTAACAGATACTATTTTTTCTGATTCTACATTACTGCACCTCAAGGGCAATCACTGGGAAGAGAGGCAGCACGCCTAAGTAGATGTTCTTCCAGTGGCCACTGACAGTCCAGGCAATGTCAGGGGGAGCCAGCATCAGTGAGGTAGGGCTGGAGTAGGAACAAAGAAGAGCCTGAGTAGGGTATAGGAGTGGGAAGCTTTGCTCTAGAGACACCTTGAGGGACTGGCTAAAATAATGGAAGCGGGGCTCCTGAGGCTCTGTGCCAACCATGGGTGTTAAGAGTCAGCAAAGAAAGGCTGTATGTTCTTGAAATGATCCCTTTCAGATCCTCAAGCTACCTCAGGTTGCCTTGTGTGACTTGGGGAAATACAGATTAAATTATGCAGTATTTCTACTTTTTTTTCTTCTAAGATGGAATCTAAATACGGTTAGGCCACTATTTCTTAGACTTTTTAGGGCAAAAGCGTTTCTATGCATTCAGCATATTAGTCCAGTTAGAAGCAAAACACAGTAGATTGACTTACATAGCACTAGCGATAATATTTATAGTTAATGAAAGAATCAGCTCTCATTTTTTAAAGCTATTTTTCCAGGATGACAAAAAATGATTGCTAATATATTATCTTGCTTTAGACTACATTTTTTTTCTTGTCAGTGACAATGAGAGCTTACTGTTTTTATATGGAGCAGGTTTAAAAAGATGTTTTCCATATCCTTAATTGAATTTGGTGATTATATAATCATCTCTCCTCTAAGGAAGACCAATAGCGCTATCATTTTTTTTCCCACTCTCTGAACTAAACTCCTACAATCAAACAGGGAGAAGGCAGGGCAAAAGTGTATATTCATTTAAAGCAAAATAAATTGAACCTTGACTTATTAGGAAATGCAATTTGAGAACAGAAAAATTACTTGCTTCATATAATGGCTTGGCATTTCTCATCCTTGCATAAACCTGTTCCTTTTAAACTCTTAGCTTTTAGGCCTTGGCTGCTCTCATTATATTTAGGAAAATTGTCTTCAATTACATGACCCCAAACAAGGCCCTGGGCTCTTTATAAATCCATTTCTAATGTGTCAATCTTTATGCTGCACCTTAAGGACTCTTATATCTAAGACTGAATAGAACTTTATAATGGCAGAGAATTGTTATTCCCAGTATCTTAGACACCAAATGAATAGTGAAGCAAAACAGAATTCTCATACCATGCATAATTGTCTCTGGGAAGCTAAAACACAAGATTTTCCAGACCTCAAACATCAGTTCCATTTCTCCTATCCCATAATTTCTGTTACATTAAGAACTGATAGTATGGACTGTACACATAGTTTTGACATTTATTCAACACAAATTTATTAAAAACCTACTATGTGCTAGACACTGATCCAGGTACAGGGTTAGAATCTGAACAAGGTATATGGAACTGTTAATAATTATATGTGACTCAATGTTAATTTTTATTGATTCTATTTATATTTGTAGATCCCAGAAGGAAATAATTACATGTGCTGGATTTTGTTAGTTTTTTAAATGAGACAAGGTACTAGTTTTTATGACTTCAACACATGCTAAAAAGGAAGAGTAAATGCAGAGTAAATATGGTATTTACCTGACATTATATGCTATTCAGTTATTAGCTTCTACTGCTCCTTACTTGATCCCACTTTAAACCACTAAGAGGAACAGAAGAGAATTGAAAGAATCATATTCTTTGATCTTTCCTGATTCAACTATAATTCAAAATCTCTAGCAGTAGGCCCCAAATGTTTTTTCCAAAAGCAGAAAGCATAAATTGAGGAAACCAGCCTTCCTGGAGTTAGGTAATTTTTTTTTAACTATACACATTCCTATTCTTTCAATGAAAAATAAAATTCTAAGTTTTCTTGTAATGTATCCCTACTGGAAAATTAAAATGTGAATATAAATATATTTGTAAAAAGATGTGCTTTGCATCAGTGTTTTTAATAGTGTAAACTAAAGCACCCTCAAAGTCAGGGATCAAATTAATAAATCTTGGTGTAATCAATTGTAAAATACTATGCAAAATTAACATCATGCTACATTTGTATTATGGCTGATTGTATTAATGATTTCAGTTTCTCATGTCTCCTTGTCTCAAATCCCCATATTGATTCTAAGCTTGGCCTCCTATTGTCAATAGGGCAATAGGAAATGTGATGCAAACAGAAGCTTGACAAAACTCTTGTATACTTCTTCACTAATCTTGGATCCCTGGCTCCATGATTAGAACATGCCTGAGCTAGCCTCTTGAGAAATGTGAAAGATACATGGAGAAAAGACAAGTTTTCCAGTTGAGGCCATTATATAGCAAGCTCATAACTTGTCAGCAGGTGCATGCAAAAGCCAAACCTAGATCAGCCTCAATCAGAAAGAACTATCTAGCTAAACAATAGATTCATTAGAGAAATAATAAATGGCTATTGTTTTAATTCACTAAATTGTAGGGTGTTTTGTTACACAGTATCATTGTGGCAACAGATCATTGAGAAATACATTAGCACATAATAATCTCAAAGATACATAATGGAGTCATAAAAGTCAGCCACTGGAAAATGATTATAGATGATTACATTATGTGAAAAATAAATCTGATTAATGTATTTTTTTATTTTCATTTTTTAAAAGATCTTCTTTATTTATTCATGAGAAAGAGAGAGAGAGCAGAGACATAGAAGGAGAAGCAGGTTCCCTACAGAGAGCCCAATGTGGGATTCGATTCCTAGACCCAGGATCAGGATCACGCCTCGAGCCAAAGGCAGACATTCAACCACTGAGCCATCCGAGCATCCCCTGACTAATGCATTTTTAAGAAATATAGTCTCAAAGGATATACACGAATGTTTATAATATTTACCTCTAGGGAGAAAAGTAGATTAAAGAGTAAAATAAAGGGATATCTAGGTGGCTCAGCGGTTGAGCAGTCTGCCTTCAGCTCAGGGTGTGATCCTGGGGTCCAGGGATGCAGTCCTGCATTGGGCTCCCTGCGAGGAGCCTGCTTCTCCCTCTGCCTAGGTCTCTGCCTCTCTCTTTCTGTGTCTCATGAATAAATAAATACAATCTTTTTTTTAAAGAATAAAATAGAGTCTTGCCTTTAAAATCTATATAATCTTTTTTTTTCTTACTGAGCATATTTTCATGCACTACATAAGTAGTGATTAAGAACACCTTCAATAAAGCATAGCTATAGGAAACTACCACAACAAAATAGATTTCTGTCTTAGCTCATTTGTTAAAAGAATATTACACGGTGAATGATAAATATTTTAGTGATAGTTCATCTGATTTGCAGAACATCTTGAAAATCTAGGAACTTGAAAGAGTCTCTTCAAGGAAGACATAAGATAAACAGGTAGACAATAAACAGTAAGAGTTGATCCCTCTTTTACTGAGTTTTTGATACTATTTGTGGCTTTAATTTTGACAGATGGGCAACAGACACAGCAAACTCAAAGTCCTCTTAAACTACCTGGGAGGATCAGCATTGTCACTATATTGAATATATATATTAGTTCCTTGATCCCAGAACTGTCCCCAATACTTCAGTTTTAAGAGATATATCACTGTAGGGCCTCTAATTCTAAAGTATCTCTATTAATGGAGTTTCCATTAAGAAAGTTGATATGGTCTGAGTGTTTGTATCCCCCTATATGTTGAAATCCTAATACCCAATGTGATGATATTAGGAGGTGGAGCCCTTTAGGATGCTTTTAGTATGCTTACATCATGAAAGTGGAGCCCTCACAGAGGGATTAATGCTCGTATAAAAGAACCCCACAACGTTACCTTGTCCCTTCACCATGTAATCATATGAGAAGAAATACAGGACCAAGAGGAAGGCCCTCACCAACATGCTGGCACCCTGATCTAAGACTTCCAGACACTTGAACCATGAGAAATAAATTTCAGTTGTTTGTAAGCCACCCAGTCTGTGGTATTTTGTTTTTGCAGTCTAAATAGACTAACACAAAAGTCATAGCTTTTGGGCTAGAGAATCCAGTATTTGAGCCCGTAAGTTAGGCACTTTTTTCAAAGCTTTTCCTCAATTTTTTATCTGTAAAAAAGGATTTAATTCCATGCTCTCACAAGACAATTGTGAAGATTATGTAAGGGAGGAAAAAGTTTTCCTCAGTCCTCTTAGGGTATCCCTGGCTAGGTCTGAAAATTAAACAAAGACAGATTAACAGGAAAAAAGCATAAACACATCTTCTATAAATTTTATGTGGCATGGGAGCCTTCAAAAGGAATGGCACCCTGAATAAATAGATCTGAGTATTTTTATGCTAAGTTTGATGAGGAATGGACAGTTGTAAAGAATATGATAGGTTAAAATATGAAGTAATTGTAGTCAAGTGGGAGAATTTAGCAAGGTCAATTTATTCAGACTCTTTTTGGCATCCCTTTGTCTTCTGGGATAAGGATGTTCCTTTTCTTGGGGTACAGGGAAGACACCTTTCACATGGGCCTTTGTGATCTGTTTTAAGGGAGAAGAAGGTAAAGAAGTCTGCTTCTGTGATCTTCTCAAACTCCTTCAACTCAAAATATTCACTCTGTTCACGATAAAATTCTCTTGCAAAACAGAAAAAAAAAGTTTTTTTAACTCATTACTTTCAGCCTAAGACTAAGGAACTCAGTCTTTTTCTAACAGGCAACAGAAATGAATCAAACCAAACCTGAGCTTTAGGAAGAACGTTCTGATAGCAACATGGAGGACAGACTGAAGAAGAAAGGAAGGGTTGGGTTTCGAGATACCAGTAAAGAAGTGGTTGCAATAATCCCTAGGATCATAAATTAAGGCAGAAATAATAGAAAATTGAAAGAACTTGACTAATTCCAGAGGGGAGGTTAAAAAGAGGCATATGTCAATAGTAACTCCTACATTTCTGGCTTTTGTGACTTTCAGTCACTAAAACAGAAAATATGGAGAAAGGAATCTTGCCAAAAGTTGTCCTTATAAGAGAAAATGAATAGCAATTCAGCACATTTACAAAAGAAAACCACAAAGCAAACTTGAATTACATATCTGATGTGATAGCCTGACCTGGAAAGAATGCATTTGTTTTTGGCTTAGAGCTATGAAAATATAGAGTAGTGCTATAAAATGCATTCACCTAAATCAGAGAATTCTCTATTAGAATTAAGGAAAAATGATATGTTTATTTAATTGCTTATGTATAAAACTCCATGAATCCAATTTATTTGGTACAATAACTTAGAGATCCCTTCATTAATAAAATAACCACTGATTGATCTGAGGCTGAAACTCATCCCTAGTGTTGAATTCATGTGTTTGTATACACCCAATTGTGGCATTTTTCCTATGTAACACATATGTTTTGCACTTGAACACATATGTTTATAATAAGGGATAAGGCTGGTCACTGCCTTAAAAAAGCAGTGAGAAATGTAAATATTAAAAAAAAAACAGGGGCTATTCTCCTTTTAGAACACAGTTGCTTAGATTAATACTTTCCAACTTGCTTCCCATCGTGAAATATATATTACATGGTCATGTTTATAAGAAATACTAGAGTAAATGGGGAAAAAATCCATTTACAATCTGGCAACCCCATAACCCATTGGCTTGGGAGCTCTGCACCACATTATGTAATTTTTACTTTCTAATGTCTCCCTCTAGCTTCCAATTTCATTTGAGTTCCAAAGCCAACAGCGCACTGTGTTTGAGGAAGGGTTACTGAAGACCTGGTATGCCTGGGCTTTGAAAAATATCTCTGAACAATCACCAAATCCTTACCTTTTCTGTGATTGTTCCACGTGCAATACATTCTATGCCCTGAAGAGCAGAAAGACAAGAGAGTAGAATTGATTTTAAAAAAAAAAGTCTTCTTTCTATTAATCCTTCCACATAAATCAAATAGGCCCTCATAGTTTCTAGAAAGGTGTACAGAACAATTCTTTCCTTCAGGCAGGTCATCCATTATTATCCACAGAGTCTACTTGGAATGGGCTCTCTATGCTGTTCAACTTGTCCCAACAGAACCTTAACAATCCAAGGAAGACTTCTATGCTTTTCCTCAAGGTCACTCAAAAAATGTCACCTTCGCCATGCAGTTAATTTTAGAATGAAAGGAAAGTACAGTCCATAATTTCCCCCAAAGTCCTTTTGACAGCTAACATATTACAATGTTTGAGTCTGCCCAGATATGTAGAGCAATCTCTCACTACAGGCTCATGCTGCATTGAAATCCATAAATCGCCCCATTCAATTCAACCTATCTGCTTCTTACAAACCTGACAGGCCCTCATTTCAAACTGTAAATATTTCCAAAAATTTCTCTTTTCTCCATTCTCTGTGATAAGGATGTTTCTGTATCCTAAAAGCAGTTGTTCACTCAGCTTCTTTTCCTCCTTTGTAAATGAAGACATTCTGTCTCTATCAAACTTGCTTTGTCATTATTTTCTTTCAGTAATTGTTGCAATATCCTAAAGAATGCATCAAATGAGAGTGGGGAGAAAAGATTGGAAAATTTCAGAAGATTCACTAATTTCAATATATAATAATTTTTTTTTTTTAATCTGGGAGAGAATGGAGAGGGAGACAAAGATCTACATCAAGGTCTCTGCCCGTGTCATTTATTCCTGGAGAGTTGTTGGTGGAATTGCATACTGGCACAATCACAGCCCCTTCTCACAAACCTCAAGGCTTCCCATGGCTTTAAACTTCCTTAGCCTTTGGTATTTCCATTTCTCCCTTACAATGGAGGATGCTAGCCCATGGTAGCAACTCTCTCTGCTGAGTAGCAGACATTGATGAGCTTTTCTACCACTGATGTAAACAAAGGGCTCTTCACTGCAGTTGGGAGTCTACAGACCAACAGGCAATGAATGGATACTGTATGAATACGAAACCTCTCCATCTTGCAAGCCCGGACTGGTTCCAATGCTTCCCTAATTTATTTGATCATCTCCTTGCTACATAATATGAATAAGATAATGGTTCCAAATTTATGATCTGTGTGAAAATTAAAGAAATAACTACCGTGAGGGGCACCTGGTAGCTCAGTTGGCTAAGTGTCCAGTGTTTTTAATTTTATTTATTTATTGGAAAGAGAGAGAGAGAGAGAGAGGGCACAAGTTGGGGGGACTGAGGAAGAAGGAGGAGCAGACTCCCCACTGAGCAGGGAGCCAAAGCAGACACTTAACCAACTGAACCACCCAGGTGCCCCAGGTGGGCAACTCTTGATTTTGGCTCAGGCCATGATCTTAGAGTCATGAGATCAAGCTCCATGTCAGGTTCCATGTTCAGCATAAAGCCTGCTTAAGATTCTCTCTCTCCCTCTCCCTATAACTTTCTCCACCCCCCCCCTGCCCCCATCTTCCCACCTTCCCCACCCCTGCTTGTGTTTTGGCACACCTCTCTCTCTCATTTTCTCTCTCTCTTTCAGAAGAAAAAAAAAAAGAAATAATCACTGTGGAGTTCCTGTCATAGTGCTTGACACATAATAAGTATACTCAGTAAATGGTATATATTAAAACCATAACTAATCTTATAAAAATTTTTATGTAATGTCTCCCTTGTTGCTAAAATGGTTAAATACAACCAGGCCCCAGATTTCTGAATGATTTCAAATTTTAAAAAAATGAATGGGTCATTAATCAAAAGCACACAAGATTTGTCATTTTATCACTCACAAAGTATTCTGATTTGTTTTCAAAATAACCAGCCCACTTGTCATGTTACAGCCAATATAACTTGTAAAGTGTTCATTCTGAAAGGGAAAGAAATCATAATGATTGTGACAAGGCAAGAAACCATTAAGCATTCAGTAATAAAAATACATAAACATAGATATGGAATGAATCTTTAAAAAAATTTAAATGTCAATAAATCTTAACTAAAAATATCACAGCATATAGAATCTAGATATGCATATAGTTTTGGTGGGATGTCTAATGGTTTCCATACTGTGCTGGTTAATTTTGTGTGTCAACTTGACTGAATGATGAGGCACCCAAATGCTTCATTAAAGATTCTTGGTGTTCCCATGAGGGTGTTTTTGGACGAGATTAACATGTAAATTGGTAGACTGAGCAAAGCAGACTGACCTTCTTAATGTGGATAGGCATCCAATCAAGCGGAGGCCCCAAAAGAACAAAAATAGTAAAATAAGCCTACCTCTACCTGAAGAAAGAGAGAATTCCACCTTTCTACCTGCTTTCCAAATGGAACATCAGCTTTTTCCTGCTTTTGAACTCAAACTGAAACATCAGATCTACTGGGGCACCAGCTTGCTCATTCACCCTGCAGATCCTGAGGCATGTCAGCTTCCATAGTTCTGTAAGTCAGTTCCTTAAAATAAATAAATAAGTAGATAGATATAAATCCTATTGGTTTTGTTTCTCTGAAAAATCCTGATTAATATACATGTATAATAATGAGAAGAAATAATCACAGGAAGCTATGTGCAAGACACTGTTCTGAGGTCTTTCTAGAAATGTCTTCATTCTTCACAAACAATTTGATGCACTGGGTACTACTGATATTTTCAGTAGGAAAAACAAAGGCATAGAGAAGTAAAATAATAGCTTATATCAGCTTTTACAACTGGAATTTTAACCTACCCACTATGGCTCCAGAATCTATGCTTCTAACCATGATTATATCCTGCTCTCATACTTAACAAAATACTGAAAGTGAGGCATGAAGAGGAAATCCGCTGGAAATCCAGTTCCACTGTGAACAGTTCTGTCTGACTTCAACCCCGCACTCTTGTCTTTTTAAAATGACTGGTAGGAATTTTATAAAAATTAAATATTCAATTCATAATATGAATGCTACCATATTTTCCTAACATACTATTAGTACTCAATGATTATTATTTCTTTGTCCCACTGTGAACAAAATATTCTTGATTCTATTTTCATTAACATAGACTATAGCAACCCACAAGTATTTCTCCTCACTAGAAAGTGATATACTTTTATGTTCTTTCGTCCTTTGCTCTTTTGATGATATATCTCCCATACACTTTTGAAATTAGCAGTAAACATAAAAGCAACTCAGTTTTAATACCCACTTTTCTATCAAGTTACACCACTCTTGCCATGTTGTAAAACAAATTTTCATAATTTTATTATCATGATGAAATGAAAAAGAACTTACATTCTGACATTTAAAATAATATACCTTCTCCAAAAATAATATACCTTCTCTAAGAGCTCTAACTTCAGCCTCATGGATGTGACAAATTATTTTTTTATTCTATTTATACTTTATATGAGAAATTTACTTGTCAGTCAAACTACATACAAATTTCATTGTTCATTATTCCTTATGAAACACAAACTACAAGAGTTCATAATTTTTATAACATCTGAATTGATGTTAGTGGCAGTAATGTTTTGTATAACTTAAGTTTCTTAACAGGAAGCTGACTACATTAATATCATTAGTACATTTTCATCTAGAGAGAAGTCAAGGTTGTAACCATAAGTTAACTTATCTGCAGCTAAGGAAATGCCAAAGTTTTTCTTTACCTCTTTATTCTTTCTTGGTTTTATATGTCATTTTAAGCTGCCGAAATCGGGGGAATATTGTCATAAAGCCATAGATAACTAATAGGCCATGCAACCACTAGTTTGCTTTCTGTCACAGTAGATTAGTTTACATTTTATAAAATTTTATATAAAAGAAAATATAGAATATAACTCTTTTTTTGTCCAGCTTCTTTCACTGAATATAATTATTTGAGATTTATCTACATTGTTGAATGGGTCAATAGTTAACTCCTCCCTACTGTTGAGTAGTATTGTATTATATGGATATCCCATAATTTGTCTATCTTTTCATCTGACAGTAGACATCTCAGTTGTTTCCACTTTATGATTATTACAAATAACGGTGCCATGAATGTTAGTATCCAAGTCTTTGTATGGCTAGAAACTTTAATTTCTCTTGGGTAAATACTTAGGAGTAGAATGGCTAGGATTACATGATAAGTCTCAGTATTTTACATCCCCACCAGCGGTGTGTGGAATTCTCATTCTTCTACATCCTTACCAGCACTTGACATGCTCAATCTTTTAAAAAGGTGTATAGTTATATCCATTAGAGTTTTAATTTGCATTTCCCTAAAGGCTAATGATATTAAACACCTTTTAAATTGCTTATTTTCTATCTGTATGTCTTTTGCTTAAATTGGTCCATTTTTAAATTTTGGTTGTTTTCTTTTTTTAAAAGATTTTATTTATTTATTCATGAGAGACACACACAGAGAGAGAGAGGCAGAGACACAGGCAGAGGGAGAAGCAGGCTCCATGCAGGAGCCCGATGTGGGACTCAATCCCGGGACTCCAGGATCATGCCCTAGGCTGAAGGCAGGCGCTGAACCACTAAGCCACCCAGGGATCCCCAAATTTTGGTTGTTTTCTTATTCCTGAATTTCGATACTTATCAGACATGTTCTTTACAAATATTTTCTCTCAGTAAGTCTTTTCATTCTTTTTTTCTTTCTTTTTTTTTTCTTTTCTTTTCTTTTCTTTTTTTTTTAGAGAGAGAGAGCGTGAATATGCACACATGAGTCAATGGGAGGGGGGAGAGGGGGCAGCGGGAGAGGGAGAATCTTAAGCAGGTTCCATGCCCAGCACTGGGGCTCTATCTCATGACCCTGAGATTACGACCTGAGCTAAAATCAAGCCAGATGCTTAACCAACTGAACCATGTAAGCATCCCTAGAAACAGATTCTTAACTATAGAGAACCAACTGAAGGTTCCCAGAGGGGAAGTGAGTGGGGGGTGGGGGGGGTGAGTTAAATAGGTGATGGGAATTAAGGAGCACACTTGTCATGATGAGCACCAGTTGTTATATGGAAATATTGAATCACTATATTGTACACCTAAAACTAAGATAATGCTGTATGTTAACTACCTTGAATTTAAACAAAAGTTTAAGAAAATAATGATGTAAGGTAATGCCTGGCAAATAATAAATGATTAGTAAATATTTGCCTTCCAAAATATAACTTTCTTTTGTACTTATAATACTTAATGCTAGGTGGGGATCAAGTAAGGTCAGTTGTATATGATAATTATTAGTAATAATAAAGAAAAATTAGAGAAGAAACGGAGAGATGTAGCAAAAGAAAAGAACAGGGTTAGTGGGGAAATGCAGTGACTAATTATTTTTCTGGCAATTTAACATACATTTTTTTTCTTTTCACTCAGAGACCATGGTAATCATTTGATACTGAACCCTGTTTTATACCATCTAGAACATGCTGTCCTTATTGTTGAACAAAATATTTAAACTCTCTTCTATTTATATTTAGCTATTCACACACACCTAAGAGTCACAGGACCTAAAGTGCTAAAAATCCATAGGAAGTTAACTGCTCTCAAAACTATGGTTTTTGCTTCCCATCAGGTCAAATCAATATACATCTCCTGAATGGTAAGGACAGACATTGAATAGGAAAGATCATTGTCCTTGATGAAGTTTTATTTGCACTGTGGACTTAGAAACATAAGTAGATGATTCCAAAGCAATGTATTAAAGAACAATGAGATACACACAAGGTACAACTTCAAGGACTTAAAGCCTACATAGTAGAGAAGTAGCTGTATGTAATGTATTTGTTTCCCAGGTTTTATCAGAAATACTTTCACTTAAGTTTGGTATTAAAACTTTGTCATCCTGCTAGGATAAACCCAAATCAAAAGGTATAAACTATACAACAAGGGAGTTTAAGAACAAGTTCAAGGGGAAACTAATCTCAACACAATTTTTCTTTTATTACCATCCACATGGAGTCCTGCCTCTATTCAGTGTAAAAAGTCCATATATTTTGTTGAAGGGCTAATGATATTAAAATGAGGCAGAGGACAAGCCTTCAGAGTGTCCTAATTAGGTTTGTTAGAATACCAATTATTACAAACTTTTAAAAATATATATGGAAATTTTACTTCCTATTAGTGGCAATCCAAACTTCCCTGAAAAAGAAAGCCAGAAGGCTCTCTAAAAGATTTTAAAGATCCATAACTGGCACTAAGTGGCTAATAAGACAATTTAAAAATGACAAGGCCAAGACCTAGATAAATACCAAAAGAGGTATACCCAATACTTAAGGCTATTTTCATGCTAGGGATATTTTCTAATTCTAGAAGAGGTACATAAGATGGATTCTAGATGAGCAAAGCTTTAAAAAATTCATTAGGCCTGGGGATCAAAACTTGGAGTTCAAGAACAGCTGAAAAGGGACTGTCAACATGAGTACTTTTCCTCGGGCTTCACACTGGATTTAAGCCCGTCACATCATGATAACTGAATTCCAAGAGGAAGCATCTCAAGAACATACTAAGAGCCCCAGATAGAAGCTGCAAGGCTTCCTGTGACTTTGCTCAATAATCATGTGGCATTATTTTTGCCATATTCTCCTGCTTAAAACTGAGTCACAGTGTCAGCCCAAACTTAAGGAGGAGATTTCACAATGCTTTGAATACTGGAGGACATGATCCATTAAGTAGGACATCTTTGAAGACTGCTTACTTTAGGTTATGGGAAAAGTATGCTCCCAACAAACAACTAACTGCCAACCACATGAGGAAGCCATCAAGAATCCATTCTTACTAAGCCTTCAGATGACTATAGCCTTGGTCATCATCTGACTAGAACCATAAAAGAGAACTCAGATGAGAATTCTCTAGGTGAACCTAGTTACCACAGAAACATGAGAAATAATAATAAGTTGTTGTTTTAGGGCATTAAGTTTTACAGTGGTCTGTTATGAAAAATTAGATGGCAGAAACATCCTTCATTGTCTAGGCAATAAAAATAAGATTAGAATGCATGCTATAGTATTTAGGATAACAATTTAAAATAATAAAGAAGTAACTATATAAGTAAACAGCCAATAAAGAGGGGTAATAAAAATAACCAATCCAGACATACTTGAGTTTATAGCTATTTCACAGCAGGCCAATGCTCCTGCAAAACTAGGAAAAAATTAACTATTTGAATCATATTTTTAAAGATACTAGGACTTAAAAAAAATAAAATAAAAATAAAAAAAAAAAATAAAGATACTAGGACTTTGTGGAAGCAAAGAGTTAGATGAAATAAAATTCCAAGGAGAATTCTAAGGAGAAGTACCTAAAAAGAGAAATTTTCTCAGAGGAGCTAATAACATCCAATTATTTTCCCCACAGAACATGAGGTAATTTCAACTGTAGACTAAAGATCTAGTTTGTCCAACCTTGAGGTTTAGCAAAGTACAGAGCCTCTAATGGGGAAAATGTAAACTGGAAAAGTTGTGGGTAATCAGAAGAAACAGTGTTGCAAATTGAAAAACTGAAGGAATTAGAAAAAAAGCTGATGTATTCATAGAACATTTTCTGCATTCGGAGGCCATGATGATGTAAAAGGGACATAGGTTAAAATCTAGAGGCAGATTGAAATTCCTTCTATTTCTCAATACTTAGGAAATAAAAGCTTGCTTCAAACATATTGTCAACTTCCTCTTTGAATATTTGCCACATTTTGAAAATACACAGGGTATTAGTCTAGAGATTTGGCTCTGAAGCATAGAACCAGAACTACTACCGTGATTCACATCTGAGAAAAATAAGACTGTCTAGGCCCTAAAATAAATGTCTGGGAGAGCCTCATCCTAGAAAAAAGGTAAGCCAGAGCCATGTATAAGTAAATTCAAACTCTGCTATAACCCAGTTTAATTTTTAACTGGATTGAGAAGATGCTCACTCTATTTGCTCAGCAGAGGAAAGAGAGAATCCTTCACACAAAGCTTAAAAATTAGGAGTAAATTAAATACAAGGAAGAAGGTGGAAAAAACTTTAAAAGAACTAAAATTAGTAAGATAGAAAACAAAATGTAAAGTTCATCAACAAATCTTAAAATACTTTTAATGAAATGGCAAATAGCATTGATAGATAGCTATCAAGACTAAGAAAAAGAGCAAGACAGCTCAAGCAAACATTTGAAAAGGGAGCATCACTACAGATCCAACCAACACGTAAAAGATCTTAGGAGAACTTTATAAACAAAGTTATAATAATAATTTAGAAATTTTAGATGAAGTGGACAAAATCCTTGAGAAATGCAACATAACAAAACTGACACAAGAAGAAATACTAACTCTGACAACTTTAACAAAAATTTGAGATAAAATCCACACTTTTAAGCTGCCCACACAGAGAATTGCAGTTCCAGATGGCTTCACCAGCAAATGCTACCAAACATTTAGGAAAATATATAGCAATCTTATATTTACACTTTCAGAGAATTGGAGATGGGGGGATAATGAGTGAAGGAAAGAGATGGTTAAATATTTTTCCACATCATATTATGAGAATAGCATAACTTTGGTACAAAAACATCATAAGGACATCACAATACAGGAAAATTATTGTCCAATCTTACTAATAAAAATAGATGTAGATTAAAAAATAGATGTAAAAATACTAAACAAAATACATGTAATCTGAATCTAGTTGTACATAAAATGGATACTTGATAACACAATCAAATAGGTTTATATTAGGAATGAAAGGTTGTTTTAAACATAAAAATCAATGAGATGCATTTACCACGCTAACAAAATAAAGAATAAAAATATTTGATCATTTTAACAGATGCAGAAAAAGAATTTTATAAAAGCCAACATGCATTTATCATTTAAAAAATATTTAACAGGGGTGCCTGAGTGGCTCAGTTAGTTAACTGACTCTTCATTTCAGCTCAGGCCAAGATCTCAGGGTTGTGAGATCATGTCTTGTGTTGAGCTCCATGTTGAGTGTGCAACCCACAAAAAATTCTCCCTTTCCCTCTACCCATCCCTATTCCATGATCACATACACGGTCTCTAAAGTAAATAAATAAAAAACCAATTTTTTAAAGATTTATTTATTTATTTATTTATTTATTTATTTATTTACTTACTTACTTATTTACTTATTTATGATAGACGGGGGGGCGTGGGGGGGCAGAGACACAGGAGGAGGGAGAAGCAGGCTCCATGCCGGGAGCCCAACACGGGACTCAATCCCAGAACTCCAGGATCGCACCCTGGGCCAAAGGCAGGTGCCAAACCGCTGAGCCACCCAGGGATCACAATAAACAAATTTTTTAAATAAAAATAAATAATTAAATAATTAAATGTTTAACAATTATAAAAGAGAAAGCGACTTCTTTAAGCTATCAGAGTGTTTACCTAAAAAAATAATTCCAAACATCATCTTTAAGGGTGATACAGACAAAACTTTTCCTCTGAGATTATGAACAAGAAAACAATGCTCAAATTACTATTTCAAGTTAGTATTTTACTAGAGGTTCCAGACAGTGTGGAAATACAAAAAATATATATTGGAAAAATAGGAAAAAAATGTTCTTACTCAGAAATAACTATTGGATACTTAGAAAATTCAAAGGAATCTACAGTTTAATTATTAGAGTTAATAAATAATGTATGAAGTTTGCTGGATATATGACTAACACAGAAAAGCATTTCCATGTTAGCAACAAACAACAGAAACAGAGAGTTTAAAAAGAATCATTTAGGGACATCCTGGGTGGCTCAGTGGTTTAGCACCGCCTTCAGTCCAGGGAGTCATCCTGGAGACCCAGGATCGAGTCCCATGTCGGGCTCCCTGCATGGAGCCTGCTTCTCCCTCTGCCTCTATCTCTCTGTGTGTCTCTCATGAATAAATAAATAAATAATCTTTAAAAAAATTAAATTAAAAAAATAATTTAAAAAATCATTTCTAAGGCACCCAAATGGCTCAATCAATTAAGCATCACACTTTTGGTTTCAGTTCAGGTCAAAATCTCATGGTCGTGAGACAGAGTCCTGCATAGGGCTCCCCAGTCGGTGCCGAGTCTGCCTGAGATTCACCCCCACCATACCCATCACCTCTATCCTCATTCGTGCTCTCTCTTGCTTGCTCATAAATAAATAAATAAATAAATAAATAAATAAATAAATAAATAAATAAATTCTCTAAATGAATCATTTACAAAAAATACCAGAAATTCATAGATAAATTTAACAAAACATGCAAGACTCCTACACACACACACACACACACACACACACACACACACAAACTATAATAGTCAAGGAAATTTTGTAAGATTTAAATACGTGGAAGAATTATTGTGCCCATAGATGGAAAACTCGATATAAAAGATGTAAATTTCCACTAAATGGATCTATGGCTTAAACACAATCACCTAAAATATTTCCACGCTTTTTTTGTGGAAATAAATTAATTCTAAACATCTTATGAAAGTAAAGAGCCAATGATAATCAACATGCCCTTAGAAGAAAAAATATTTGAGAAGAATTATAATACCAGTGTTAAAAATTATTGTAAAATTAAAGCAATGAGAGCATTGTGATATGGGCACAAGGATACACAAATAAGCTAATGGAACAAAAGAAATTATAAAACAAACTCACATTTATAAAAACACCTTACATATGACAAAGATGGTACTATACATTAATGAGGAAAAGATGGTTCTTTCAATAAGTGACTCTATATCAAGTGGATATCCTCAGGGGAGAAAAATAAAACTCAACATACCCACAATAAAAGTTTCAAGTGGACTGTAAATCTAAATGTAAAATATAAAAAGAATTCTAGAAGTCTTATGATATTTTAGAATATTTTAGAAGCCTTTATAGTATATTTTTAGAATATTTTTATGACTTTAAAATATGAAATTATTTCTCAAACAAGACAACACAAAAAAGCATTAACCATAATGGAAAACATTGTTAAATTGGATGTTAAAATTAAGAGCATCTTGGTATCAAAAGACTAAAAAGCACTAAAAAGTGAAAAGCCAAGCCACAGAGTGAGAGTTCTCCTTGACTCTACAACACCAGAGTCAAGGAGAACCCTCACTGCCCAAGGAGGATCTGTCCAAACTTTTGAAGCTACCCCAGCTTTCTGCCAGGATGGATTCTCTGCTCATTGCAGGCCAGATTAACACTTACTGCCTGAACATCAAGGAGTTCACTACCCAAAACTTAGGCAAAGTCTTCAGGGCCTAGGCTCTTCAGGAATACAACTGAGAAAAGGAAGTTTCCAGAAAAGGAGTTAACATGGACTCCTGAGATCACATTGGGGCGATTCTTAGAAGAAATACATTTGCATATTGAAACTCTTTCTAGCTAATAAAGGAATAAAAACAAATCAAGACCAAAAAAAAAAAAAAAAAAACAGTTTGCAACAGTTATAACAAACCAAATCACTCCAACCCAAATATAAAGTCATTCCATAAATTGTGACAACCAATTTAAAAATGGACAAAACCCAGAAGAGACACTTCAGAAGAGAATATCCAAATGAACAATATATATGGGAAAAAGTACATAACCAGTTCTTACTCATCAGAAACATTAAAAATAAATCTACAATAAAAGACCACTCGCCTTCCACAAAATTGGCTAAATTTTAAAATGCTGATCACCCGATTTTGTTGATGATGTGGAAAAATGGGAACTCTTATACAGTACTGGGGAAAGTGTAAATTGGTAAAGCCACTATAGAAAATTGTTTGGCATTATCCACCAATGTTGAATATACACACTCTTATGATCCAGCAATTCCATTCCTAGGTATATACATATCCAATAAAACTGCAAATGTCTGTACACCAGGAAACAGGACAGAATGTTCATAATGGCATTGTCCATGATAGCAAAAAACTTGAAACAACCCAAATTTCCCCCTAAAAGTAGAACAGGTTGTGATATATCCACGTAACAGAATATATGAAACAAATTAACCATAGCTAGTCTCAAAAATTTGGATGAATCACATGGGCATATTAATCAACAAAAACCATACCCACAAAATACACAACATATAATTCTAATTAATACATATACCAAAGCTAATAAAGGTGAAACTAAGCTATAGTGTTAAAGGTCAAAATTGTGATTCTTTTGGGAGAGGAAATAAAGAGATTGAGTGAAGGCATTAAAGGGTCTTGTGTGATATTGGCAAAATTCAGGGGTTTTTGGTTTTGGTTTGTTTTTTGTTTTTTTGTTTTTTGGGGGTTTTTTGTTTGTTTGTTTGTTTTTAATCTATTCATGAGAGACACAGAGAAAGAGAGAGAGGCAGAGACACAGGTGGAGAGAGAAGCAGGCTCCATGCAGGGAGCCTGATGTGAGACTCGATCCTGGGACTCCAGGATCAGGCCCTGGGCTGAAGGCAGCGCTAACCGCTGAGCCACCCCGACTGCCCCAAAGTTCAGTTTTTGATCTGGCCAGTGGTTATATACTTTGTGGCAATTTATTAAGTTGAAAACCTATAATTTGTTGGGTGCTTCTGGATGAGTATATTAATAGAGAAATATCAAGTCATATAGATAGATTTGTTTTTAAAAGAAAACATTTCTGATTTTAATTAATCAATTGACATATTAAGCAAATATTTATGTAATAATTCTTCTAGCAGATATATTTTTGGCAAACAAATTTAAAGATAATAAGACAATGTGGGCTGTAAGAACAGGAATGAAAGAGGGACAGTTCCAAGGAAAGACAGCCTACATTGAAAAATGCAGGTTAAAAGGCAACTCTATGAAATTTTCTATCAAATCATGATATAATTACATGAAAATAAATTGAAGTTTTCAAGTAATCACTTAAGAAAAATGTATTTTACTGAGTTGTTTTCCTCATCTACAGAAATTCATTTGACTAAGCCTAGTGACATATATGAATTGGCAGTTGCTCTGTAGGATACAATCACAAATTTGGGGGCAGAAAATTATCTATTTACCTGATCTTTACAAAAAGGTATCACATTTAGAAAGTAATATAAATTTTATAATGGCAACATTTAATTTTCTTAGCTTTATATTTGAACAATTATGAAGGAACTTGGCTTAATAAATACTTAGGAGAGAGAAAAGCTTCACAGTTACTTAGTTGGAACTTTGTGGAATTCCACAGTGGAAGTCTGATTACAGACATCAGGATTCCAGAACTTGGATCTCCAGATTTCAAACTCAAATAGGTATAGAAATATAAACAAACAAAAATATAGGAATTTCACAAAAAAATAAGTAATAGGCCAGTGAAAATTTCTTAATTAGCAATCATGGAAATGTAATAGATGTAAATAAAGACCAAATAAAGATGTCATTTTATATTCACGTGCAAAATATAAGAATCTAGCAATATTGTTTTGGCAACAATGTGGAATCATGAGAATCCTTACACAGTTCTAATGCAATACATGTAAGCTGATATAACCACTTTAGAAAGCAACTTGTCAATTTCTTATAAAGTTGAAAATGTGCATACCTTCCCTTAAAACCATTTTATACCTAGGTGTATACCCACAGAAATGTTTGCACATGTGCATCTAGATAGGAGTATGATAAACCAGGTAACTGTTAGTAGTAGGGAAAAAAACAGCAAAAAATGGAAGTGTCCAACAGAAAAATAAAACATTATGGAATATTCATGCAAAACATATTTTATAGCAGTGAAAAGACCTACTCAATACATGAATTATTAGTATTGAATCTCACAAGCATAATCTGAATTTCTTTAAAAAGGCATTTTAATAAAGCTTGCAAATAAAATGAATTACTATATCTTTTAAAAAGAATAGTAAATAGGGGTCCCTGGGTGGCGCAGCGGTTTGGCGCCTGCCTTTAGCCCAGGGCGCGATCCTGAGGACCCGGGATCGAATCCCACATCGGGCTCCCGGTGCTTGGAGCCTGCTTCTCCCTCTGCCTGTGTCTCTGCCTCTCTCTCTCTCTCTGTGACCATCATAAATTAAAATAAATGAAAAAAAAAGTTTAAAAAAAAAAGAATAGTAAATATCAAAATCAGAACAACAGTTACTAAGTATACAATGGAATATTACTCAGCCATTAGAAATGACAAATACCCACCATTTGCTTCAATGTGGATGGAACTGGAGGGTATTATGCTGAGTGAAGTAAGTCAATCGGAGAAGGACAAACATTATATGTTCTCATTCATTTGGGGAATATAAATAATAGTGAAAGGGAATAGAAGGGAAGGGAGAAGAAATGTGTGGGAAATATCAGAAAGGGAGACAGAACATGAAGACTCCTAACTCTGGGAAACGAACTAGGGGTGGTGGAATGGGAGGAGGGCGAAGGGAGGGGGTTTGGGGGTGAATGGGTGACGGGCATTGAAGGGGGCACTTGACGGGATGAGCACTGGGTGTTATTCTGTATGTTGGCAAATTGAACACCAATAAAAAATAAATTTATTATCAAAAAAAAAGAACAATTACTGCTCAGAGCAAAGGTGTAAGGGAAAAGTAATGAGGAGCTGTAATGGTAATGATCTAGTTCAGGGGTCAGCGAGCTATGACCATGGGTCAAATCAAGCCAGCCACCTTTTTTGTAGTTTTATTGGAACACATTCATTTACACAATAGTGTATAGTGGCTTTCCTGCTACAAAGGCAGAGTAGCAAACAAAACAGAACAAAACAAAAAAAAAAAACCTACAAAACCTGAATATTTTCTATCTGGTCCTCTATAGAAAATATTTGCATACTTCCGTTCTAGTTTATAAAATATAAATAGGTTCATGGTTTATTATGCTTCATAACTTTCAGAATATGTTATATTTTTGTATATATCATTACATAATTTTTAAAAACATTGTTATTGCAGAATTGCTGCATTGTTAGATTGGATTACTTGAATTGGCATGGCTTTATATTGATGTGGCTGAGAGTGAACTTGATTGAACAAGCACTCCTTTCTAAGGTCATCACTTACTTTTCATTAGATCAAGCATGCAAATGACCTGGTCCCAGTCTTGGGGAAAATCAGCAGACTGGACTTAACATGAATTAGGAAAGAATTAAGAATTACAATGACATAAATTAGGAAAGAAGTAAGGAATATTATAAATTAGGAAAGAAGTAAGAATTACAATAATAGTAAGGCTAAAAATAGTTCGCCTATTAATTTCCTAGGGCTATTGTAATAAAGAACCACACATTGGGTGGCTTTCAACAACAGAAATTTATTCTCCTACATTTCTGGATGCCATAAGTCTGAAATCAATTGTGTTGGCAAGGCTGGTTCTTTCTGGAGTTTCTGAGGGAGAATCTGTTCCATGACTCTGCCAGCTTCTGATGATTATCAGTGATTTTGGTGTTCCTTGGCTTATAGACATATAACTCTGATCTTTGCCTCAGTAGTAACATGGATTTTGTATAAGGACACCAGACATTGGATTAGAGCTCTCTCTAATTCAGTGTGACCTCATAATAACTAAAAATATCTGCAAAGATCCTATTTCCAAATAAGGTCACTTTGCAGTAAGTAAAGCAACAGTGAGCCTGCCGGGCAGACGGGGTCCTTGAGGAGATTGAGGAGCTGCAGAGATAGATCAAGGCATAGGCACATGGGGAGAGAAAACAGGCTGGGATAACTCGTAATTTCCCACCCATAATCCTATTTGCCAGGCCCAGCTGGAAGCCCACATCACCTGGAAAAAGCAGCCTACAGGTGTTGATCCCTACTGCCAAGGTAAGAGAAAGCCTAGGAATGGTGGGAGGGCAACAGGCCACAGTCAGCCCAGCAAACAAGGAGAAAGGTAAAATTACAATTTCCCAAGATGCTACTAATTTGGATGGAAGATTGAAATAAAATATTTTAAGAAAGTAGGCATGGCCTCAAATACTTCCAAATTATTCAGTCTTCTCACAAACAGGAAATGTTGCTTTATTAATTCTTAGAAAACTGACAATTTCAATAAAATTTATTTAATGGATTTAGGAAAATCCTTAAAAGACCTTAGAATATTTTTTTAAATGTGACTACCGGGTGTAACTTAATCAAAGTATGTATTGACCTAAAATTCTAAATATCTCTTTTCTAATTTTACCTCTTCTCTAGGCTTATTTCGAGCTTATATAAAAGCATTTTCTGTAAGAATAGCCACATTAATAAGTAAATAACAAAGTGTACTTTTCCTCCTTCCTCCTCTTTGGAATTAAAGAAAGTAAAGAATATGAAAGTATACTCCTCCTTGAAAAAAGTATACTCCTCCTTACACATATACCAAAAAACCCAAATAATCCAATTTAAAACAGATAGAAGACATGAATGAATAAACATTTTTCCAAAGAACACAGAGATGGTCAGCAGGCACGTGAAAAAAATGCTCAATTATCAGTCATCATCAGGGAAATGCAAATCAAAACCACAATGAGATATCACCATATCACCTCACACCTGTCAGAAGGATTATTATCCAAAACACACAGAAAAACAAGTGTTGGGGAGGGTATGGAGGTAAGAGAACCCTCATGTACTGTTTGTGGGAATGTAAATTGGTGCAGCCACTGTGAAAAACAGAATAGAGTTTTCTCAAAAAAAATTAAAAAGAGAAATACCATATGATCCAGTAATTCCACTGGTGGGTATTTGCCCCCACACACATCAATGAAAACACTAATTCAAAAATACATACACACCTCTATGTTTATTGAAGCATTCTTTATACTAGAAAGATAGGGAAACAATCTAAGTATCCACTGAGAGATGAATGGATAAAGACGATGTTATACATAATGACAGCTATAGATACAAATATTTATATAATAGAATATTAGTCAGCCATAAAATGAAGTCTTGCCATTTGTGACAGAATGGATGGAACTAGAAGGTATTATGCTAAGTGAAATAAGGCAGAAAAAGATAAATACCATATGATTTCACTTATGTGTGAAGTCTAAAAAACAAAACAAAAAGCCCGGAAACACTCTCATAAGTACAAAGAATTGGTGGTTGCCAGAGGGGATGGATGTAGGAGGATGGTTGAAATAGATAGGAGGGAATTAAGAGGGACAAACTTCTAATTACAAAATAAATAAATCATAGGGAAGAGAAGTGCAGTATAGAGAAAACAGTCAATAATATGGTAATAACTTTGCATGGTGTCATAAACTCTATGTTTATCATGGTGAACTCTGTCAATGTATATAATTGTTGAATCACCATATTGTACACCTAAAACTAATATAATATTGTATGTCAACTATACTTCAATTAAAAATCTTTAAAAATTTAAGTTCTAAAAAAAAATAATAAAATAAAATAAAAATTTAGGGATCCCTGGGTGGCGCAGTGGTTTGGCGCTTCCCTTTGGCCCAGGGCGCGATCCTGGAGACCCGGGATCGAATCCCACATCAGGCTCCCAGCGCATGGAGCCTGCTTCTGTCTCTGCCTCCCTCTCTCTCTCTCTCTCTCTCTCTCTGTGACTATCATAAATAAATAAAAATTAAAAAAAATAAAATAAAATAAAATAAAATAAAAATTTAAGCTCTAAGGTATTCAAAGAATTTTGATTTTCCTATAGAAGTGCAGAAAGAGTGTTTTCATCATGTACTGATATGATAAAAAGTATGTAAATGTTATCAACATTGATATTTGTGAATTGTCTATATCCTGAGTACAATTCAGTGTCTCCACTAATAAGAAACTAAAAAAAAAAAAAGAAAAAGAACTTTGAAGACATGGATTGACTCCAAAGCTATTGAAACCTTTCACATTTTAGATGCCAACTATTTGTTTTCTGCCCATTTAAAATATTCATTGTTACCTAAGTAGCTTTGATACAAAGTCTTCCCCAGAATAATAGCAGAGCAAATTAATAGGACTGTGGTGATTTTGTTGGACTTTAGTGATGGCAATATTACGTGCAAAAAAACTGAACAAAATAAGATGGCTGAGATAAGGACTGTGTTGGAGAATTTGCAACATAAAACATCCTTGGCAGATGGCACAGTTGTCCCATCATCTTGGGGAAATAGCAAGAAATTTATTTAAAGCTGCCCTTCAAATCTGAAAAATTTGGCAGACAGCAAGAACTCACAGGTGTGGGGTTCTTCACCAGATATGCTTTTGCTGGTCATTTGCCTCAATCTCAGTACAAACAAACAAGTAGCCAAACAAATAGCTCATATATTGTTTAATTACAACATTTATGAAAAATGTCAATGAACTGATCTTTTAAGAAAAATCATCCAGACAAAAATCATTTAGACAAATTCACTTTCAAACTATCTTGAAGATTTTCTTAAAACTTAAATAACAAAATTTCGTGCTTTCAGAGTGTAAAAGAGCTATGTTTGCACTGCCCTGTGGTCTCTCAAGGTATAACCGAAATATAAATCAGGGAACTTTTAAGCCCAGTAAAGAGTTTTTCTTTTCTATGTGAAAAGATACTGCAGTCATACTTGCTTTTATAAAAAGTATTCTGAGAGTAAGGAGAGCCAGTAGAAGAGAGATCATCTGAAGTATAACTATAATTCATTGATCAAACAGGAAATTTTACTATCAATTTAAGCACCAGGTTATATAACAAACAATTAAACATAACTGAATTGTGCCTTGAGGTTGAATCTGTAGTTGTTTTAAGGGATGGCCTGCGTAGCCAGATCAGACCTCTGTAGAGTTTACAGACCCAGGCTTTAGAGTCAAGTACAACTGGATTAGGAATTGCGCTCCACCATTTTTGAGGTGTATGACCTTGGGAAGTCACTTAAACTATGCTTCGGTTTCATTATTTTTAAAATGGGATCATAACTGTATCTCACACATTTCTTCTAAGAAGTAAATGAAATAATATATCGAAAGGGCTCAGAGTCTGGTATTGGGTGATTGCTCAGTAAATTAAAGATTTTACTATTGTTTGATATTGTTATCAAGGCATGAATTTGTAGGATAACAAATTACAAGGTTTTCTCAAACTGTGGCTAAAACAAGTGACAACATGGCAGTCAGGTCAGTTGAGTTGAGTAGTATGTCATTAAAAATATCTGAGGAAAATCTTTTATGATAGGAGAAAACCTAACTGATATTATTCTAAGAATTGTTTGCTGTTCAAATTCTCAGAAGGCTCAGGAAAATGGGGTCTGCTTACCATGGGGCAGAGCAGGGCACCAGAAATAAAGTAGCAGCTCAGTGGCTATTCAATGGAGAAATTTAGGTTTAGCAAGAGGGGTGAAGAGAAATATGTGGGGGTCAAGGTCTCGTAAGGGCCACAGGGAAAAATGTTTAGTTTTCCAAGGTCCTTTATACATACAATTCTATGATGACAACAAAATCATTACTTCTAACTACTAAATTTACACAAGAGAATGAACTATAAGCTATGTTAATGTGACCTTATTACAGTCAGATCTAACTACACTGGGGTTATTGTCATTAGGTTAACACAGGAAAATGTGGAAGCCAAGGGAAGAGTTGGGAAAGATATTATGGGCAAAACTGTTTTAGCAGAATGTCTGAGACTGGAAGGAGGATTGAAGAGGGGTGTAAAAGGAAAGTGATTCCTTCATGAGGTGAAGGGTGAAGCCCAGGAACTGCTAAGATTGACCCATTCAGGTTATTATCTAGTTTTATTTGCCCATCTGGTCAGATTAAGAGCACAGACTCTAGAGTCAAATTAACATTTGCAGACCTTGAGCTCATCCTCATGGCCTTGGTTTACAAACTTGCAAAATGAGAATAAAAACAGTTGTCTCATAGGACTGCTTTGAGGATTACAGAAGATAATGTACAAAAACCCCTTTACAAATCAGCAGTCACTCAAGTGATCACTATTATTCTGTGTCAGCCATTGATGTGCTTCTATAATTCATGTCGAATTTCTCACATTTGCATTTGAAAGGAATAATAAAGGCTCTCTAGCTCCTGAACTTCCTACATTCTCCAGGCTAATGCTAGAACTATTAGGAACAAAAGTAACTAGAAATGATCCACTCATTTCTCTTCTAGTAATATTTCCTAGGGGAATAATTTAAGACATTAGCAAAGGTTTATGTACAAAGACATGAATATTCTTTAAAAATTATGCTTACCAGGAGTTTTATGCCAGAGGGAAATTCTAATATTGCCTGAGAAGAATAAGACTCAAAATTTTATCTGCAGTCCCAACTTAGCTATTTTAAGATGCATAGAGAAAAAGACAGGATGGAAACAAAAATGTGCTTTGAAACTGACCTCTGTCTTCTGTACAAGGCCTCATACCACAGGCTTTCTTTGTGTGAGGTGAAGTTTTTTAGACCTTCTTGGCTTTCGGTAGGGGCATTGTATCTTCCAGGCCAAATGCTGCCTGAACAACCCTCTTGTGCTATTCAGAACCTCATTGCTTTATAATTGTCCCTACTATTTGCAATTACACATGGCCCTAATGGTGGATATTAAACACTGTGTTGCTGCTCCAATGGTGCATTTTAACATATGAAGTTGTGTTGATCCCATGCAGTGCAATTATTTCTTCATTCTTCAGAATTTTTAAAAATTGTATTTGTTTATTCATGAGAGACACAGAGAAAGGCAGAGACATAGGCAGAGGGAGAAGCAGGCTCTCTGCAGGGAGCCCAAAGTAGGACCCGATCCCAAGACCCCAGAACCACGACCTGAACCAAAAGCAGACACTCAACCCCTGAGCCACCCAGATGCCCCTTTCTTCAGAATTCTTGAAACAATGACAAAAACCATCACTTCCTCTACTCCTTCTATTTCCACTGTGTCCAGAATGTCTCATATATGGATAATTTTGGCTCCAGTGTTCCTGCTTACAAACTCCATCTCCCTCACCCACTGTGCAACCACAAAGAAATCAAATGTCCTAAACCAAAATGTTAATTATATTATTCTCACAATAGACGCTTATCTCCTATCTAACAAAACCTATATTTCATGTGATTTTGCCTCCAATTAGTCTCCGTGTCTCAGCCACCCCCTGCCCACACAAGAGATGTCCTTTCTATTCTCCTATCATAAATCTCTCTTCATTGCCTCTAATTCTGCTCATACCACTCCTTCACGTTAAAATCCTCTTCCCATCTATCCTCTCAGTCTTACTCTGCTCCAATTGTCTTCACAGTAAGCTTTCTAATTGCTTCTGCTTCCATATTTGGCAGCATCCCTACTCTTGTCTACATAGCGGCCAAACTGATGTTTAGCAGTTAGCTCATCCCACTGTCAGTGATGTCTGATGACCTCAGAGTAAGGTCTAGATGACATGTAGGACACCAACACCCCAGCCCTCACCCCTCATCTTCCTCTGAACTGTCCTCATTGTCATTAGCACTCTCCATGCTCATTCTCTACCTTGGGCCCTTTGCTGTCTCTCATGTACTTCTACCTTATTCCCACCTCTGAGCCTTTACACCTGCCTTGCTCTCCACCAGAGACACACTTCTCCCTCCTACACTTACCTCCCAAATTCCTCACAGCTTTTTCCTTCACAAAATTCAAGTTTCTGCCCCAAACATTACTTTTTTCAGAGGACTCTTTTAACTACACCATCTAAAATAAGTTCCTTCCCACTTCTTGATCACACTTTATTCCTTCCCCAGAGTTTCTACTTTTGCATTTATTTGTGTTATTTAGAGCATGTGTTTTAAAAGACTAAATATAAAAAATTACAGTTATTTATCATATATAAAAATAGAACTCTGACTCACAATCTACAGCAACCAGCCCAGGAAGCCAACCTTTTATCTACATATCAGACTCATAGAAAGTCCAACTAGTATCTCTTAACAACCATTCCAGGAGCCAAACAATATCTCTGGTAACAAACTGGTCCAGAATGTCCAGGATTTGATTAGCTTAAAGCTTCCCAAATATCCAACCTGCTTCTTAGGGCCAACCAGAAAAAGCCAAGTATGCACTCCTACCAGTCACATAGGGTTTCCACTCTTATTAGCCTGCCTACAGCTTTCCCATGCCAACTGCCTAAGGACTAACTTTTTCTCTCTTATAAAGCTTTTTCACTCCTCTGCCTGACTTTGAGTCTCTGCCTAATGCAAGTGATGGCAGTGGCTCACTCACTTTACCAGCAAGCGCTAAACAAGTACCTTTTGCTTATTCTCATTATTTTCATTGGTCTTCATTTCTGCCTTGTTAACAATCTATCTAAGTCAATATATAAATTCCATGAGGACAAAGTGTGTCTATCTTATGCATCACAGATTCTCCATAATGTAGAATGGTGTTTGGAACACACACTAGGTTTGAAATATGTTAAAAGAATAAATTAATGAGCAGCTTTCCTGAATACAACAGGGATACCAGAATGTACCCCTTATTCCTCTATAATCCCATATAATCTACCTCTATAATTGACTGCTACCTCTACCTGTGTGGACCCTATCATACTGCTTTGCAGTGTAGGATATCGTACCTGGTATTGTCTTCTCCTAACTATAAAGTTACTCGAATACAGAGAATGACACATAATTTTTTTCATGGTAACAGCTCGGCTATCCTCTGATTTGTGTCTTTGTTTTATGTCTGTCAGTATCGTCTCTAAACAGGACTTTTCTCATTTCTATTCCCCCTTAATTTATGTGTGACCTCAGGTGAGTCAGAGCTTCTCTGAACAGTAGCTGGCTTGTCTGTAAAAGTGATTATTGGACTATATGATCACCAAAGTCGCTTCTAACTTCAACAAGCTATAATTATCTTAGGACCGGAGATAAAAGATCAAGAGTCCAGATTTCAAAATGACTTTCCATTTAGTGTATTCCATTAATATGCAACTTATAAAGTCAGTTGTTATGCATTGCAGGTAAAGCTTATTTATATTCAGAGCACTAGGGAAGTTTCTGTGTAAAACACAAGAAATGTCTAGCATGCCAATGCAGTTTCTGTCCTTTGAGGACAATCCAACTTGAAAAACAGGACAACAAAACTAAAGAATTGCTGGAGGTAAAATGTGTCAATCTTTCATGTCTTAGGGCAACAACACCAAGGAGTTTCCCATCAGACATAAATAAAGTCCTCTAATGCAGATATAGTTTCATAGTCTCCACAAATTATACAGCCCAAAAACCAAAGGAAAGTGCATCAGTATTATATGTAGAATTTGCAGGACCTTTGTGTTTAAGTCTTTCTTTAAATAGCCACCTAATATTAATTCATCATACCTTCAGTACATATTCACTGACTATCTACTGTATCCAGTTCTACATACCTACTGTATCCACCCTACATTCCTACCTATGTGAGTTTGAGAAAATTATTTAACTTATTTGTGCCTGAGGATTCCTCATCAATTAAATGGGGATTATGATGTACCCAATTCATGGAGTTGTTGGATGGATTCAATGAGTTAATATGTACAAAGCTCTAGGACAGGGACTAGCACCTACTTTAAGTGGTATTATTGTTGCTATTACTGTGGTTTTTCTGCTACCATTATATTTCCATGGTAAGCATTCAGCTAAATATGTGGGAGAATTAAAAAAGAGATTGTAATGGAGGTGAAAGGACCAATAGGCAGAACACAGAGGATTTTTAGGGCAGTAAAAGTACTCTGAATGATATTATAGTGTCAGATACATGTCATCATACATTTGTCCAAATTCAAAGTACAACACCAAGAATGAACCCTAATGTAAACTATAGACCTTGGGTGATGACGATGTGTCCATGTAGGCTCATCAGTCATAACAAATGTGGAGGTTGATAATAGGGAGGCTGTGCATGCGTGGGAGAGGAGATATATGGGAAATCTCTGCATATTTCCCTCAATTTTACTGTTAACCGAAAACTGCTCTAAAAAAAATGTTTTAAAGGGGCACCTGGGTGGCTCAGGGGGTTAAGCATTTGACTCTTGGTTTCAGCTCAGGTCATGATCTCAGGGTTGTGAGATCAAGTCCCACAACAGGCTCCATGCTCAGCACAGAGTCTGCTTGTCCCTCTCCCTCCCCTTTTTCTCCTCCTCCTGCTCTCTCTCTCTCTAAAGTAAAAAAATAAATAAATAAAATCTTAAAAAGAAAAATAATTTTAAATTGTCTTTAAAAATATCAAAAAACCTCATATCCATATCTTTCCCTTCAAAACCTTTGAAGTCATAGGAGAAGTAAATGACTGTCTAAAAGGTAAAAGTCATAAAGCCATATAAGACATTAAGATAAAATGTTATGAGGGGCACCTGGATGGCTCAGATGGTAAAGTGTCTGTCTTCCGCTCGTGTCATGGTCTCAGGGTCCTGGGATCGAGCACCAAGCTGGGCTCCCTGCTCAGCAGAGAACCTGCTTCTCCCTCTCCCACTGCTCCTTCCCCTGCTTGTGTGCTCTCTCTCTGTCAAATAAATTTTAAAAATTAAATATTAAAAAATAATAAAATGCTATGAAAATTAAGGAAAAAAAGAACTACTTGCATACATTCCAGTTAGAGCCCTTACCACACCATGTGACTTTTTTACATTCTGTGTGTCCCTCCTCTCCATCCCCACTAGACTGAATGTCACTGGGAAGGTAAGTACTGTGGCTAATTCATCTTTGATTCACTTGCCTCACACAGAATACAATATAAAACAAGACTTCAATAAATCTTGATTTAATGGGAGTAAGTGTGGCTAAGTTCAGACTCAGATAGATAACATTTGACTGTAAGGTTGGCATCCACATAGAAATGTTTAACAAGGAGCAATTAATTCAAGTTTTCTTCAAGGAAGGAAGGGCCATACAATAGGATTTGTGCTATGAAAATATTCTGGGGGCACCTGCGTCGCAGCCAATTAAACATCCCACTCTTCGTTTCAGCTCAGGTGGTAGTCTCAGAGTCATGGGATTGAGCCCTGTGTTGAGCTCCATGTTCAGCATGGAGTCTGCTTGGGAATATCTCTCCCCTGCTCCTTGCCCCTGCTCTCTCCCTCTCTCAAATAAATAAAAAATTTTAAAAATAAAGAATATTCTAATAGTTATCTATAGGATGAATTTGATAACAGGAGGCCATTTAAATTTTTCACTGCTATTCCAGTGTAAAAAGAATTTAATGCAACATATTTTCAATTTTACTTGAGTTTTATATCTTTAATAAGATTTATATAAAACACTTCAATTGCATTATTGGAGTGGTACTACTTGGCTCATTATTAAAATCAAAGGAGAACATTCTAAATGAGGCCATTCAACAGATGTGAACTTTCATTAGTTCTAAGGCAATATTCATGTTGTAGATACTGTCAGAAGGAAGGGTCTTTGAATGGAGACATAGCTAAGAAAACTTTATTATGGAATCTGTGATTGAGATTTTCCATACATCTAGTCCTTTCCATGAGGATTAGACAATAATCTGTGGCATTTAAAAAATAATTTAGGGCAATGGCTTCACAGTTACACAGAGAACAGAATAAGTCATCTCTTCATCTCTTCTATCTTCTATCTACAGGCATTGCGGAAGCTGCCATCAAAATAAAATGTCCTCTCTAGGTCTAGCCATACCACCTCCCAAAATTTTGACATTTAAATGGTCTTTAAATATACCTTCCCACATTGCAAGGCAATTATTTATTCCCTTTATTTCCTTCTTCTCCAGGAACTCAGAGTAACTGCAATGTTGGTTCCTTATATTTCTGTGAATTAATACTCAGAACCCACTACTCCAAACTACTGCCTTAAAGAAATAGATATTAGATAAATTACAAAAGTCATATTTTTCAAATGCATTGCTAATCTAAAAAGAAAGTCTGGGAAAATCTCCCAAAGGCAAGAAATAATGATGATGACAATAATAATACAAAAGCTCATAGTAGAGTAAGAAAGAGAACATAAATGCCAATAGCAGGAGTCTAGAGCATTTGGAATAGAAGTCTCACCAAGCTGGTAACTGAGGACAGGCTTGCCAGGATGGGAACAGCTAGACATAAAACTCCACACAAAGAAAGAACTTTAACCAAGATGAAAAGATGAGTAGGCAATTCAACCCTGCCACAAAGAGAGCTAAGAAGAAAACCTGTCTGTCCCAACCTTGGTTCCAGAGTGTAAATAAAGAAGAATAATGGCCTAATAACAAATTTTAGCCATAGACCTACCAGCACATGTACCTTGGGCTTGATTTCAGATTACATGTATGATTATGATTTGGGAAAGTAGAAGATAAAATATTAATTAAAGTCAACCTAGGATGATCACACAAATCCTCTCTAGAGGGAATCATCTTCCACGTAGATTACACAGTATTTACCCACAATCAAATATTAGTCCAAAATAATCATCAAATGCATACAAAAACAAGTCATCTTCAATAAGAGACAGTAGGAACAAAAACAACAGACTAAGATCCCAAGGCTTCTATTACCAGAACACACAGAAGATAAAATAATCAAGTGATAAAGTGTTTAAGAATAAAGAATCAAACTATAACCAAGGATCAAGAAGATATTAAAAATGATGAAGTCAATTTGACAAAGAGCAAAGTTAAAGGTCTAAAAAAAAAGAATCATTGAAGTTCAGGACTCAAGGAAGAGTTACGTAGCACATGAAGCAAAACCAAAGAGAGAATTAATAAGCCAGAAAATAAATCTGAAGAAATTACCCAAATGTGGCATAAATAAACTAAAAAATTTAAGAGGTGTACAAAAATGGAATGAAAAGCCTTAGCATATATCTAATCAATATTCCAGACAGAAAGAATATAGATATTGGGGGGGGGGGGAGCCAACAACAAAAACCAAAGAGTAATGCCTAAGAGTTTTCTAGAAATAATAAAACACAGAAACACTCAAGTAGGATTTTAAAAAATGAAAATCATAACCTAGATATATCATATTTAAAATGCAGAAACTGGGCAGCCTGAGTGGCTCAGTGGTTTAGCGCCACCTTTGGCTCAGGGCATGATCCTGGAGACCCGGGATCGAGTTCCATGTCAGGCTCCCTACATGGAGCCTGCTTCTCCCTCTGCCTGTGTCTCTGCCTTTCTCTCTTTCTCTGTTTCTCATGAATAAATAAATAAAATATTTTAAAACTAAATAAATAAAAATAAAATGCAGAAAACTACAGATACAGAAAAGATTATTTAAGAAGTAATTTAAAAAAGCATAAATCAGGGCACCTGGGTGGCTCAGTTGGTTAAGCATCTGCCTTTGCTCAGGTCATGATCTCAGAGTCCTGGGATTAAGCCCCACATCAAGCTTCCTGCTCAGCGGGGAGTCTTCTCCCTCTCCTCTGCCTGCCACTCAGCCTACTTGTGCTCTCTCTGTCAAATAAATAAATAAAATCTTTAACAATAAAAAAATAAAAATATAAAACATAAATCAATGAAAGATAAAGATCAAAGCAGAATTAAATAAAATAGAAACCAAAAATAAAAATACAAATATTTTCAACTTATCCCTGTCACCCCAATGAGCATATGGCTCTCCACTAGGGAGTAGGAATAGGAAGCTCCCAAACAGACCTTCATATACATGGAAACATGGTACCTCACAGAGAAGGCATTGCTAATCATACAGATGAGCTGTGGCTTAATAAGGATGCCAGAAAATGGATCAATAAAATAGTGGTGCTGGAGTACTTGATTACACACTTAAAAAAGGTTGGGGGGGGGAGTAAGAAAAAAAGAAATGGAAACTCTACCTCACACCATACAGAAAAATCAATTCTAGGAGATGAAAGACTTAAACGTGGAAAGATTTTCTTTTAATTAGAAAAAATATATAGGGGCACCTGGGTGGCACAGTTGATTAAGCATCCAACTCTTGGTTTTGGCTCAGGTTGTGATCTCAGTGTCATGAGATGGAGCTCCAAATTGGGCTCCATCCTTAGTGAGGAATTACTTGAAAATCTCTCTCCCTTTCTGCTGCCCCTCCAGCTCATACTCTCTCTCTCTCTCTCAAAGAAATAAATCTTTAAATATACTATATATTTAAATAAAAATTTATTATTTATTATTTATAAATATAATATGTATATTATAAATAAATATACATATATATTTAGGTGAATATCCTCAACTGCAGTAAAAATGACTTTCTTAAACAAGACACAAAAGCATAAGTCCTGTTTGAAAAATAAATACATTTAACTTACTAAAATTAAGATATCTTTTCATCAAAAGATTTTTTAAAAGAAAATGTGGAATCAAATATCAAAATTAGATGATACGTTTGCAATTCAAAAAGCATAAACTGGAATCCATAAACAATTCTTTAAAAAACAAAAAGGAAAAGAAAACCAGTTGAAAAGTGGCCAAAAAGAGAAATAGAAATGCCTAATAAATAAGTGAAAACATGCCCAATCACACTTTTAATCAGAGATATGAACATTGAAACCATGAGAGAACATCTTGCACAAGCCAAATTGGCAAAAATTTCAACACCTGACTTTAGCAAGTATTGACGAGTACTGTGAGCAACAAACCATGCACTGTTAGTGTAAGGTAAATTGGTTCAACAATTTTGAAAAACAATTTGGCTTTACTTTGTAATGCTACTTGTCTGTGATGTACATCACACTTTGCTTTAATGCTTATTCAATAATAAAATTGTTTTGTTTCTCTTCTTCCTTTGTGGAGAGGTTTCCTGCATTGGCAGGAGATTTTGTTTTTAATTACATTTCCTCAGGAATAGCAAAAGCAAATCACAGAACAATACAAAATAGGATACCATTTATGGATAATTCAATATCCAAAATTGATCAATATATTGTTAAGATATGTATACATTTTTAAATGATATTGAAAACAATAGAATTATACTGCAAAAATCAGAATAGATATGATTAGGAAGGAGAAGAAGATAGTTTGAATGGACAAGGGCATATAGGGAGCTACAGTGTTATTGGTTCCATTCTTTCCTCTATTTGGGGAGAAGCATGATATTTGATTTAATATTCTTTGTACCCTTTATATACTGTTATTTGGGTTCAGTTTATGTGCACCCAGATCCAAAATCTTGCCTTGCCCTCTGAAGTGAGGGCTCCCAGTCTTTCATGCCTCTCTCAGCATACCTCACCCTGTCCAGCCTCCACCCTGGATGTTCCCTACTGTCCCTGAGTCATGAGACCAACAATGCAGGACAGAGAACACAAGGAGTTGGCACTCTGACGAGTTGAACTTTGACAAATAGAATACAATGAATACATAGTCTACCTCCCAGGTAGACTATTTGTTGGAGCTTCCTGGAGCCCCTTTGAGGACATCAAGGTATGAATGAGTGGCTCACCCTGAAAGCATGAGCAGCTCAGTAACATACTAATTCATATTCACTCCCCGCTCCTTCCCTACCTCACGTTCCTTTGGTCCCAATAATGCTTTAGCGACAAAGTTTTTGCCTCAGGCTCTGTTTTGCCAAGAAACTCACACAAAGAAAAACTTACATGCATTTTAAAAACTTCCATGTAAATATACAGAGTTTTAGGAAATGGTAACAATATTATTTTAAAACAAACAAAAACAATGCTAACAATAAAAGATATCAGTACAAAAAATCATCCCAAGGAAAATGGGAATTGGAGAACAAGTGGAAAGCTTATTTTAGCAACAGCTACTCAGCTCTGAAACTCTCTGAGGCGAGAGAAGAGAATGTGATGAAATAAATAAGAATTTGGGCAAGGGAGTTCATGTTTCATCTTTTTTGTCAAACAGAAACCTTGGCCATTCACTGGGATCAACAGTGGCAAGAAGAAAACAACCGAGAAAAAGGGAAGAGGAATTCCTTTACTTATCGTAGGTGAAGTGTGCATCCATCCCCAAGAGGTGTCGGGGGAGGGTGGGATGAGATGGTCAACAGGAATCTGAAATGCGCCAGCTCCGTTCATTCTCTGGCTCCCACAAGCAGTGATTTCTGGTTCCAGCACAATGGCAAGGCAGAGAGGCCACAAGGACTGGAGGTTATCCAGGAGTACAGTCCAAGTGCAGAGTCAATGGTCATAGATCAGCGCAAATTAAATGGCCTGCCAAGATGGCAAAATAGCAGAATTGCTAAAACCTCTTCCCAAAATTCAACCTCTGGAGAATATATGGACTCAGGAAGCAAATATGGATTCCAGAACAAAGTAAAAAACAAATAGAGTGAACAAATCAAATGTGAGAAACTACTGGAAAGAATGAAAGCTGCCTTGAATTTGTGTATGTGTAGGGGCAGGAGGGGGTGGGAAGGTGAGTAACAACTGTGGAGGATGGTGTGGAGGAAAGATTTTTCACTGCTATTTTTTCGTCTCCCCTATGTTGCCCTGGACAATTACTGTGTCTACTCTTACCACAGAAATCAGCAACAATAGCACAGGTCTCTGGGGCTGGTTAGGGAGGAGAGTATCTAGTACAAAAAATGTGCTACAGGGTTAGGGGTTGGTATAAGCAGGTATGGCCTGACCAGTTGCCCTACTGCATTACTCCTCCATTCACCCTATCTAAGGCTCCCAGGGCTCAGGAAACAGAACTCAAGGAGATTACATCTGCCCAGTGCTAGCTTGGTCAAGGATTAAGGTGGTTCTGGGTGCAGTTATCCCTTGCAGAGTCTATAGAGACTGGTGTTCTGGGGTGTGGCCACTCTCCCCCACAACAGTCTCCCAGTGTAACAAAGCCTGGATTTCCTGCTCTTCCCAAATTCACAATGCCTGAGGCTACCCCAGAAAAACACACACAGACAAAAATAATATACAACTGAAACTTAAAATGACCTCAACTGAAATGGATCAAATCCACAACACATAAATTTACAGCCAAGTAATTTTTTTAAGATTTTTTTTTTTTAGAGAGAGAGAGAGAGAGCACAAGCAGGAGTTACAGAGGGAGTGGAAGAGAGAGAATCTCAAGAAGACTCCATGCTGAGTGCAGAGTCCAGTGCAGGGTTCAAACTCACAACCATGAGATCAAAACCTGAGCCAAAAACAAAACAAAACAAAGCAAAACAAAACCTGAGCCAAAACCAAGAGTTGGGCACTTAATCAACTGTGCCACCCAAGTGCCTCTGAACCTATAGCAGAATTATTGAGGACCAAGAAACTAAGAGTAGAAAACCCTTAGAGAGATTTCCAATTTGAAGGAAGCAAAAGCAATCACAAGTAGGTCCAAGTATAATATTATTTACAAGAATATAATATTTGAAATAATGAATACAATATATAATTTAAGCAATTAGTTTGATATTATTTTTTCAAAAAACACATTAGAGTAGAAAATATACTGAGAAAATAGTAGGAAAATAAAAAGAATTTCTTTTCAAAGCTAAAGAATCTGGAAATAGATGTGCCAAGATAGGGATTATAATAGTCCTGGAAGAGAAGTAAAAATTTGAAGGGGCAGGGGATCCTTGGGTGGCTCAGCAGTTTAGTGCCTGCCTTCAGTGAGTTATCCTAGAGTCCCGGGATCGAGTCCCACATCTGGCTCCCTGAATGGAGCCTGCTTCTCCCTCTGCCTGTGTCTCTGCCTCTGTGTGTGTGTGTGTGTGTGTGTGTCTTGTGAATAAATAAATAAAATCTAAAAAAAAATATTGAAGGAGCAAAGTCTTGAAGAAATAATAGAGATAAATTTCCCAAAATTAGAGGGACAAGAGACCATAGATCAAAAGAGATCACAGAGTGCTAAATATGAGAGGTAAGAAAAAAGGAACCACAGTAAGACAAATGATGGGACATTTTAAGAACATCAAACAAATAGAAAATTCTAAGGCCTTTCAGAGAGAAAGGAATCCAAAAGGAGCAAAAATCATATCTAAAGTGAGGTCTAAGAATTCGCTCTAAGAATTCGCATTTCTAAATTCTCAGCCGATAATAAATGTGGTGGTCCCAAACTTTGAGAACCACTGAAATACATTTCACTCAGAAATTGAAAATCAAGCAAAAAAAAAAAAAAAATCAGAGATCTAGACTATCTGAATAATATATTCATATATTGTTAGATGAGCAGAGAACTCTATGTCAAACAAAGAATACACACTCTTTTCAAGTACCTATGGAAAATTACAAAATAAACAATTAGGCCTCAATACAAGGAAGCCTCGACAAACTCCAAAGAATAAATGTTGTGTGGACCCTAGTTTCTACCATAATACAAAAAAAATAAAAAATAATATTGATTTTTTTTCTTTTTTTTTTAATATTGATTTTCTTAGAATAAAACTGGGGAGTGTGGGATAGGAGTTAAAGACATCATGGTGCTTTTAAGACAGAGAGAAAGAGGAGGGAGGGGCTAGACGGCGGAAGAGTAGGGTCACCTGTCCCCACCAAATTACCTAGATAACCTTCAAATCATCCTGAAAATTTACTAATTCGGCCTGAGATTTAAAGAGAGAACAGCTGGAAGGCTACAGTGAGAAGAGTTCGCGCTTCTATCAAGGTAGGAAGACGGGGAAAAAGAAATAAAGACAAAAAAGCCTCCAAGGGGGAGGGGCCCCGCGAGGAGCTGGGCTGAGGCCGGGGCGAGTGTCCTCAGGACAGGAGAGCCCGGTCCCAGAGGAGCAGGAGCTGCACCAACCTTCCCAGGCGGAAAGGGGCTCGCAGGGAGTTAGAGCAGGACCCAGGAGGGCGGGGATGCCCTCGGGCTCCCGGGGACACTAACAGGCACCTGCGCCCCGGGAGAGTGCGCCGAGCTCCCTAAGGGCTGCAGCGCGCACGGCGGGACCCGGAGCAGCTCAGAGGGGCTCGGGCGGCGGCTCCGCGGAGGGGGCTGCAGGGCGGGAGCGCGAATCCAACAGCGCAGGCCCCGGAGCACAGGGCGCCGGGACACAGCCCAGGATCCGGCCTCCCCCGGGACAGGCAGAGGCCGGGAGGGCCCAGGACAGCGAGGACGCTCCTGCCCCGAGCTGAGGAGATCAGCGGCCCCGCCCCGGAGCCTCCAGGCCCTGCAGACCGAGAGCCCCGGAGTTACTGCGGGAGCTGACTCCAGGGCTGCAGAGCTGGCCCCGCCACTGCGGTTGTTCCTCCTGGGGCCTCACGGGGTGAACAACCCCCAGTGAGCCTCACAGTGGCCTCACCTGATAAACAGCTTAAACAATACTCACTGAGCCCTGCACCAGGCAGGGAGCTGAGCAGCCTCCCAAGTGGTGACACCTGAAAAACAGCACAACAGGCCCTTCCCCCAGAAGACCAGCTAGACGGACAGGGGAAAAACAAATTATTGACCAAGCAGCACTGGAAAGTTCCAGGGGAAGTCGAGGGATCCACACTATACAGAATCAGAGGATACTCCCCCTTGTTTTTTGTTTTTTGATTTCTATTTGCTTCCCCAGGCCTGACCCTTTATTTTTTCTTCTCTTTTTTTCTTTTTTTCTCTTTTTTTCTTCCTTTATTCTTTTTTCTTTTGCTTTCCTTCTTTCAGGCAGAAATTAAAAATCAACTGAATGAGATACAATCCAAACTAGAGGTCCTAACGATGAGGGTTAACGAGGTGGAAGAACGAGTGAGTTGCCATAGAAGACAAGTTGATAGCAAAGAGGGAAACTGAGGAAAAAATACACAAACATTAAAAGATTATGAGGATAGATTAAGGGAAATAAGGGACAGCCTGTGGAAGAAAAATCTACATTTAATTGGCTTTCCCGAGGACGCCGAAAGGGACAGAGACCCAGAATATGTATTTGAACAAATCATAGCTGAAAACTTTCCCAATCTGGGAAGGGAAACAGGCATTCAGATCCAAGAAATAGAGAGTCCCCCACCATAAAATCAATAAAAACTGTTCAACACCTTGACATTTAATAGTGAAGCTTGCAAATTCCAAAGATAAAGAGAAGATCCTTAAAGCAGCAAGAGACAAGAAATCCCTAACTTATATGGGGAGAAGTATTAGGTTACCAGCAGACCTCTCCACAGAGACCTGGCAGGCCAGAAAGGGCTGGCAGGATATATTCAGGGTCCTAAATGAGAAGAATATGCAACCAAGAATACTTTATCCAACAAGGCTCTCATTCAGAATGGAAGGAGAGATAAAGAGCTTCCAAGACAGGCAGGAACTGAAAGAATATGTGACCTCCAAACCAGCTCTGCAAGAAATTTTAAGGGGAACTCTCAAAATTCCCCTTTAAGAAATCCGATGGAACAATCCACAAAAACAGGGACTGAATAGATATCATGAAGACACTAAACTCATATCTTTCAATAGTAACTCTGAACGTGAATGGGTTTAATGAACCCATCAACAGGCGCAGGATTTCAGACTGGATAAAAAACCAGGACCCATCTATTTGCTGTCTACAAGAGACTCATTTCAGACAGGACACCTACAGCCTGAAAATAAAAGGTTGGAGAACTATTTACCATTCAAATGGTCCTCAAAAGAAAGCAGGGGTAGCCTTCCTAATACCAGATAAACTAAAATTTACCCCGAAGACTGTAGTGAGAGATGAAGAGAGACACTATATCATACTTAAAGGATCTATCCAACAAAAGGACTTAACAATCCTCAATATATATGCCCCGAATGTGGGAGCTGCCAAATATATCAATCAATTAATAACCAAAGTTAAGACATACTTAGATAATAATACGCTTATACTTGGTGACTTCAATCTACTGCTTTCTATACTCAATAGGTCTTCTAAGCACAACATCTCCAAAGAAACAAGAGCTTTAAATGATACACTGGACCAGATGGATTTCACAGATATCTACAGAACTTTACGTCCAAACGCAACTGAATATACATTCTTCTCAAGTGCACATGGAACTTTCTACAGAATAGACCACATATGGGGTCACAAATCAGGTCTGAACTGATACCAAAAGATTGGGATCGTCCCCTGCGTATTCTCAGACCATAATGCATTGAAAAGAACTAAATCACAACAAGAACTTTGGAAGGACCTCAAACACATGGAGGTTAAGGACAATCTTGCTAAAAGATGAAAGGGTCAACCAGGAAATTAAGGAATAATTTAAAAGATTCATGGAAACTAATGAGAATGAAGATACAACCATTCAAAATCTTTGGGATGCAGCAAAAAGCAGTCCTGAGGGGGAAATACATCGCAATACAAGCATCCCTCAAAAAACTGGAAAGAACTCAAAGACAAAAGCTAACCTTACACATAAAGGAGCTAGAGAAAAAACAGCAAATAGATCCTACGCCCAGCAGAAGAAGAGAGTTAATAAAGATTCGAGCAGATTTCAATGAAATCGAGACCAGAAGAACTGTGGAACAGATCCACAGAACCAGGAGTTGGTTCTTTGAAACAATTAATAAGATAGATAAACCATTAGCCAGCCTTATTAAAAAGAAGAGAGAAAAGACTCAAATTAATAAAATCATGAATGAGAAAGGAGAGATCACTACCAAAACCAAGGAAATACAAACGATTTTAAAAACATTTTATGAACAGCTATATTCCAGTAAATTAGGCAATCTAGAAGAAATGGATGCATTTCTGGAAAACCACAAACTACCAAAACTGGAACAGGAAGAAATAGAAAACCTGAACAGGCCAATAACCAGGGAGAAAATTGAAGCAGTCATCTAAAACCTCCCAAGACACAAAATTCCAGGGCCAGATGGCTTCCCTGGGAAATTCTATTAAACGTTTAAAGAAGAAACCATACCTATTCTACTAAAGCTGTTTGGAAAGATAGAGAGAGATGGAGTACATCCAAACTCATTCTATGAGGCCAGCCTCACCTTAATTCCAAAACCAGACAGAGACCCCACCAAAAAGGAAAATTATAGACCAATATCCCTGATGAACATGGATGCAAAAATTCTCAACAAAATACTAGCCAATAGAATCCAACAGTACATTAAGAAGATTATTCACCATGACCAAGTTGGTTTATTCCTGGGACGCAAGGCTGGTTCAACACTCGTAAAGTAATCAACGTGATTCATCATATTACCAAGAGAAAAACCAAGAACCATATGATCCTCTCAATAGATGCAGAGAAAGCATTTGACAAAATACAGCATCCATTCCTGATCAAAACTCTTCAGAGTGTAGGGATAGAGGGAACATTCCTCAACATCTTAAAAGCCATCTACGAAAAGCCCACAGCAAATATCATTCTCAATGGGGAAGCACTGGGAGCCTTTGCCCTAAGATTAGGAACAAGACAGGGATGTCCACTCTCACCACTGCTATTCAACATAGTATTGGAAGTCCTCGCCTCAGCAATCAGACAACAAAAAGACATTAAAGGTATTCAAATTGGCAAAGAAGAAGTCAAACTCTCCCTCTTTGCCAATGACATGATACTTTACATAGAAAACCCAAAAGATCCCACCCCAAGACTCCTAGAACTCGTACAGCAATTTGGCAGTATGGCAGGATACAAAATCAATGCCCAGAACTCAGTGGCATTTCTATACACTAACAATAAGACTGAAGAAAGAGAAATTAAGGAGCCAATCCCATTTACAATTGCACCCAAAAGCATAAGATATCTAGGAATAAACCTACCAAAGAGGTAAAGGATCTATACCCTAAAAACTATAGAACACTTCTGAAAGAAATTGAGGAAGACACAAAGAGATGGAAAAATATTCCAAGCTCAAGGATTGTAAGAATTAATATTGTGAAAATGTCAATGTTACCCAGGGCAATTTACACGTTTAATGCAATCTCTATCAAAATACCATGGACTTTCTTCAGAGAGTTAGAACAAATTATTTTAAGTTTGTGTGGAATCAGAAAAGACCCCAAATAGTGAGGGGAATTTTAAAAACGAAAACCATAGCTGGGGGCATCACAATGCCAGAGTTCAGGTTGTACTACAAAGCTGTGGTCATCAAGACAGTGTGGTCCTGGCACAAAAACAGACACATAGATCAATGGAACAGAATAGAGAACCCAGAAGTGGACCCTCAGCTTTATGGTCAACTAATATTCGATAAAGGAGGAAAGACTATCCATTGGAAGGAAGACAGTCTCTTCAGTAAATGGTGCTGGGAAAATTGGACATCCACATGCAGAAGAATGAAACTAGACCACTCGCCTACACCATACACAAAGATAAACTCAAAATGGATGAAAGATGTAAATGTGAGACAAGATTCCATCAAAATCCTAGAGGAGAACACAGGCAACACCCTTTTTGAACTCGGCCACAGTAACTTCTTGCAAGATACATCCACGAAGGCAAAAGAAACAAAAGGAAAAATGAACTATTGGGACTTCATCAAGATAAGAAGCTTTTGCGCAGCAAACGATATAGTCAACAAAACTAGAAGACAACCTACAGAATGGGAGAAGATATTTGCAAATGACGTATCAGATAAAGGGCTAGTTTCCAAGATCTATAAAGAACTTATTAAATTCAACACGAAAGAAACAAACAATCCAATCATGAAATGGACAAAAGACATGAACAGAAATCTCACAGAGGAAGACATGGCCATGGCCAACAAGCACATGAGAAAATGCTCCACATCACCAGCCGTCAGGGAAATACAAATCAAAACCACAATGAGATACTACCTCACACCAGTGAGAATGGGGAAAATTAAAAAGGCAGGAAACCACAAATGTTGGAGGGGATGTGGAGAAAAGGGGAACCCTCCTGCACTGTTGGTGGGAATGTGAACTGGTGCAATCACTCTGGAAAACTGTGTGGAGGTTCCTCAAAGAGTTAAAAATAGACCTGCCCTACGACCCAGAAATTGCACTGTTGGGGATTTACCCCAAAGATACAGATGCAATGAAACGCTGGGACACTTGCACCCCGATGTTTCTAGCAGCAATGTCCACAATAGCCAAACTGTGGAAGGAGCCTCGGTGTCCATCGAAAGATGAATGGATAAAGAAGATGTGGTCTATGTATACAATGGAATATTACTCAGCCATTAGAAATGACAAATACCCACCATTTGCTTCAAGGTGGATGGAACTGGAGGGTATTATGCTGAGGGAAATAAGTCAATCGGAGAAGGACAAACATTATATGGTCTCATTCATTTGGGGAATATAAATAATAGTGAAAGGGAATAGAGGGAATGGAGAAGAAATGGGTAGGAAATATCTGAAAGGGAGACAGAACATGGAAGATTCCTAACTCTGGGTAACGACCTAGGGGTGGTGGAAGGAGAGGAGGGCGGGGTTGGGGGTGACTGGATGGCGGTCACTGAGCGGGGCACTTGACGGAATGAGCACTGGGTGTTATTCTGTATGTTGGCAAATTGAACACCAATAAAAAATAAATTTATTATTTAAAAAAAAGACGGAGAGAAAGAGGCATAGGTGTGTGCATTTATGTTGGGTACTATACATCATTTGTTTTCTAGTTCTAATTTCTGAACGAAATTGGAAATAAAAAGAACATATCTGGTACTTAATTCTTGTCCTCCAAATACCATTCTCCAACAAAAGGAGGAGAGCTCCTTAGAAAACGGGTTGATTTCAAGGTTAGGGCAGGAAAGACACAAGGTAAGCCTGGAGTCTCTTGTGGTGTCAGAAAGTAAAGAGTGTCTAAAGAAAAAAGATGATAGCATGTCAAAGAACATAGTAACAAATGTAGATGGCAAAAATAAGATATTTAGAGGTACTCAAAGTACCCCCCCCAATACTTAATCATTTCAAAGGGAAAACAGTCACTTTTACAGTAGAAAATCCTGAGAAACACCACCTTAACCAACTGAGCAAGGTTACCATCACCAGTAATACATACTGACATCATGGACTCTTGATACGATGTTCTGGTACCTTAGTGACAGCCTTCCCAATTATGCATAACCTCATTCTGATCATGAAGGATTCTTGAAGGACGTTCCACAGCACGAGTGACCAATACTCTTCAAAAGTGTCATAGTTACAAAAGACAAGGGACGCCCAAGGGACTGACACAGATTTAAAAGAGAACATTTAAATGGGAAGCAGAATCCAGGATTGGACCCTGGGAATAGAAATAAAGCATTACTGGAACACTGGTGAAATCCAAGTAAGTTCTGTACATTAGTTAATGGTACTGGACTTAGGTTAGTGTCTTGGTTTCATCATGCTCGGTTCAAGGACACCCAAACGATTCATCAATCAGCCAAATTTTCCAGAATTTCAGGAAGAAATTTATCAAATGCTTTGAATGTATTTAACATGAAGTTTACATATTTGGCAGCACCGTGTTATGGGTTAATTTGTGGACTTCAATTCAGAAGCAGACAAAAAATGCTGGGAAGGGTGCTGTCCAGCACATCTTTTGCAGACAATATAACTTGCACAACAAAATAAAAAGAGCAGCATCTCAAAGGCAGTGATGGAGAGCCAGGTGAACAACTAAAGTACCCAGGGTTTAAGAGTACTTTGAAACCTGAGCCTTCCTACTTTTATTCTTTTTTCTCATATGTTGGCCCAGGAACCCTCATAAGAGTCTGAGACAAAAATTTGCATGCAGCTAGTTTATTCTGGAAGGCGTCTCTAGGAAAAAGAAATGACAGATTGAGAAGAATAAAACAGAGAAAGTATGATAATAAGAAATACATATTTGGTCTTTGTTCCCAGCTCCTGACATAGAGCTTCTAAAACTCCTGAAGTTCCTAAGAGAAGCTTTTTTTATTCATAATGAGCCCCTTTCTTACCTTACCTGAATTTATGCTAATGAGGTGATGCTTGGTAGGTCTCTAGATAGTTTCATGATGAGGCTGGTTGCCAGAGGAACCCACCATGTGTCAGAGTGTTGAGACTTTCAGCTCCACCTCAGGACCTCTGGAGAGAAGAAAAAGACTGAAAGTTGAGTTCAATTGCCAATGGCCAGTGATTTAATCAAACGTGCCTACATAATGAAACTTCCATAAAAATCTCTCAACAATAGCCTTCAGAGAGCTTCTGGATCGGTGAACACATCCAGATGCTGGGGATTTGGCTCACTGAGAAAGAGCATAGAAGCTTTGTGCACTTCTCTCCCCTTGCCCTATGCATCTCTTCTTCTTCTTTTTTTTAAGATTTTATTTATTTATTCATGAGAGACACACACACAGAGAGGCAGAGACACAGGTAGAGGGAGAAGCAGGCTCCATGCAGGGAGCCCAACATGGGACTCGATCCCGGGCCTCCAGGATCACACCCTGGGCTGAAGGCGGCGCTAAACCACTGAACCACCCGGGCTGCCCTGCATCTCTTCCATATGGTTGTTCCTGACTTGTATCCTTTGTGATGTATCGGTAAACCTAAATCAAGTGTTTTCCTCAGTTTTCCCTGAGACATCAGGGAAACTGTCTAACTAAGGAGGGGATTGTAGAAACCACATCACTTTTATAGCCAGGTGGTCAAAAGTCTAGGTGTTCTGGACTTGCAATTTGCATCTAAAATGGGGGCACTCCTGTAGAACTGAGCCCTTAATCCACAGGGTCTATGAAAATTCTGGATAGTGTCAGAACCAAAGTGAATTGTAAGACATCTGGTTGGCATAGGAGAATCAGTTCATGTGTGGAAACAAATTCCACACATCTGGTGTCAGAAGTGATAAAAGTAAAAACACACAGGAGGAAAAGCCATCTAAATATACATTATTGGGATGCCTGGGCAGCTCAGTGGTGAACGTCTGCCTTCGGCTCAGGGCGTGATCCCAGAGTCCCGGGATCGAGTCCCACGTCAGACTCCCTGCATGGAGCCTGCTTCTCCTGTCTCTTTCTCTTTGCCTCTCTCTGTGTCTCTCATGAATAAGTAAATAAAATCTTAAATAAATAAATAAATAAATAAATAAACAAACAAACATTATTGAGTTGATCACCACTATGAGCAACTAGAACTCAATCCTGTTATCCTCACTGAATGCACTTCAGAATTATTTACATGAAGAGCAGAAAAGGGAAGTGCTCATGTACAGGTTTCTGCTTTATTGAGGGCAGAAGGACTACCCCATGAATCACAAATTCTCTCACCCTTGCAGGTTTTGCATAGATCTAAGGAATTGAGTATATTCCCATGGACATCCCACACAACAGTAGCAGAGAAGTCTGGAGGCAGAAATATTAGATCAGGTGAGACAAGGTTCTATCAGGTTATACCTCCATATAGTTACCATAGCAACAACTGGTATAAAAGGTAGGTCATGAAGATATGGGTGGTGAGGAGGACACAAGAGGTGAGCAACACTGCTGACTTCCTACCCCTCTTAGCTACCACATAAATTACATTCTCAAATATATGCTGCATTTATTTAATAAAGTTCCAAATTAACTATTTCAAAAAATTAATTCTCTCACTAGTCAATAAAAAAAAAAACAAATCTAAATTTGATCTTGTTTGATCTTTCATGTTCATAGTGTAAGTACCAAAGCATTTACTCTTAACATAACTTTGCATGATATGGTAGTAAGCAATTAGCTGAAAACACAATCCTAAATCATTATTGGACAGGGGAGTGATTAGAAAAACCCAGCTTATGATTCACAAGGCCCTTGCAACAGATGAACACTTCTCTCCATTTATTCTGTCAGCATAAAAGGTGCATCTAAAGTTGCCATGTACAAGGGGTGAGTTTATGCCAATAATGAGGAATGAATGGAGCAGCATAAAGTGGAATGGACTGCTACATGAAACAAAAAAGTTCAGTACTCATTCAATGAATTATGGTATCACAGTGTATTAAGTGAAGGGAATGTACACGTACCCAAACAAGCTATAAAAGACATGAAAATGCCATGACAGGTGAGTACTGTCAGGATAAGAGAGGAGTATAATGGAATTAAATGTGCTTAAGGAAGTAGAGAAACTTGTATAGTAGGTGAGCAGGATACCAGCTACTCTCACTTGGCCATCTCTTTGCTCTTCGGGACTCCTGGAAGGAGACAGATCCCAACAGAGGCCCTTGCTATTTTAGGAGCTTTGGGGTTTTAGCTTTGGTTAGTATTTTCAGTGACCCATATTAAGTTAGCTTTCCCCTTCCTTGACACATATTTTCTCTCCCATGACATAAACATAATCCCGTTTTAAATCATTTCACATCTTCTATCCTTAACTGTTGCTAAGCTGTATTTGTGCTAAACCTTTTCAACTTTTAAATTCAATTAGCCAATTTATAGTACATCATGAGTTTCAGATGTGGGGTTCAGCGATACATGAGTTGCGTATAACACCCAATGCTCATCACATCTCGTGCCCTCCTTAATGCTGAAATTCTGTGTCAGCGAACGTTTTAAAGGACTTGCAGCTGTTGCGTTCTGTCAGCTTCTCCAACTCTATTTCACTATTCTGGAGCTGCTGAAAAACCCTGCTACACACCCTGAGCCAACTTTTGCAGACCCTACCCTACCCTTATTGGTGGAGTGTTTTCTCTACTTTGATCCTGCCCTACCTTGTTTAAGATGACTATCAGTGACATTGTTCAGAATGGTGAGGGTGTGTTCATAGTATTTCCATTACAGTTTATCAAAGGCTGGTCACTAGCTCTGCTGTAGGCTTTACTCTCAAACATACACTCATACACTGATGTCACATGGAACAAGAATTCCTCAGTGGTGTGTTTTATTTTTCTTAATTCAAGTTGTATTGCATATTTTTTATGACAGTCTTAATACTTCTAGAGACAGATGACAACAAATCGTTGGTGATTTATAGTTTTTTGTTCATTTGCTTCATTAGAAATTCCTACATAAATATACGAAATGAACAACGATGCCTATGGTAAGGGAAGATGTAGAGTATCAAGGGACAATTCGTGTTTTTAAAGGAAAAAGAAATAGATGCTAATCAAACACTGGGAGTGCTATTTATAATGATGTATGTTTATTGTCAGTAGTTCAGGAACCACCACCCAGAATGCGGTGGTTTTAAAACATGGCCTCCAAATTGTACACTACTCATTGAAAGGTGCTGTCTAGTTCCTTCTTCTTGAATTGGGGCTCTATGAAAAATTGAAAAAAAGAATATAGCAAAAGTAACACTATATCTGTTTCTGAGCCCAAATGCTATAAAACCTGCAGCTTTCACTTCCTGTCGCTTGGAATACTTGCTCTTAGAATCCAGCCACCATGCTGTGAGGAACTCCAAATAGCCCATGGAGAGGCGCAGGTGAAGAGGAACCAGGGTTGCCTGGGAGGCTCAGCGGTTGAGCATCTGCCTTCAGCCCAGGGCATGATCCCGGAGTCGCAGGATCAAGTCCCTCATGGGGCTCCCTGCATGGAGCCTGCCTCTCCCTCTGCCTGTGTCTCTGCTTCTCTCTCTCTCTCTCTCTCTCTCTCTCTCTCTGTCTCTGTCTTTCATGAATAAATAAATAAAATCTTAAAAAAAAAAAAAGAGGAACCAGCCCCCAGCCCACAGCACTGAGTTCCCAGATAATGGCCCGTACACACTTGCTAGCCATGTGAGAGAGCTATCTTAAAAATGGATCCACAAGCCTCCACCCAAGCATCCCTAGCTGATATCCAGTAGAGATGAACCACCCTATCAAGCTCTGCCCAAATTGCAGAACCATAAGAAAGGGAAAAAAAATTGTTGTTTCAAGCCACTATGTTTTAGGGGCGATTTATTATCCACCAGCAAAAACTAGGACATAGAATTTTATAAAACACCTTAAAATCTTTAAAAGTCTTTAACTTTTAACAAAAGTTAAGAGAAATAAAATGAACAATACATATGCATCTTATATGCATATGTCAGATACATTTGATATACATACATCAGTTCTAGAGATATTCATGCGTTCTCATTATAAATGAGAAAACGGTCACCAAAGGTTAAGGGATTTTGCCCAAAATTAAAAATTTAATAAGGAGAGCCATCAGGATTAAAATGGAATCCTCTAGCCTCCTACTTTGATGTTTTGTCAATAGGTCGTGCCCCTCTGCACACAGCCTATTTTTGAAAGGCATTTGTTTCCTACGGCAGGTCTGCACTTAATTGGCATTCTCCAAAAGATAACTCCAACACTAATCAGGGCAGAGGAAACTCACATTACATTGAAAGGCAAATGCATGTCCCACATGCAAACATTTATTTTAGGATCAAAACTCCTTCCCTAAGCTTTATATAATAGTATTTATTAATTATTGGAAACAGGTCTCTACCTAAGCATTGGAATAGTACAGTCACTAAGTAGGGAAAACAGAACAGCATAAATGCCAGCAATAACAAAAACAATGGCCAACCATATTAAAATTTTAAAGGCTAGCAAAATAAATATATCAAATAATAAACTCTAGTTGTATGCAACTTGAGAATCTACTCACCTATCACTGAAAAGAAATTTAAAATAAAAATCTTCACCTGTCATCCCGGAAAATATCACTTGGTGTTTCCATTTCTATGGTACATTTACTGAGAAGGGACCTATGTAACTGATACTTCCTACCGTTCTTGCATCTTGCTAACACCCAGTAAATATAAAACAAAATCAAAGTAAAATGCCATATGAAAGAGGTTAGACAAACCTGACAAAGCCAAGTACACAAAGAGAAAACATAAGCAGACTGTAACTCTTGTTTGTTAGCTGAAATACCTGGAACACAGCTCAGGACTCCTTTCCACACCAAGCCAACAAAAAAAGAAACTTTCTGTCCTTCTGACCAGTAAAATAAAATAAATATTTCCCTCTTTTCTAGGGAATTTCCCTGCTTTGATTTCTTTTCCTTAACACGACTATGTCTTGTCTGTTTCCAAAGAGTACTTTAGAATACTTTTCAGGTAACTGTTGATGGAGCTTCTCCCACAAATTCTAAGTACTAGATGTTAAACATCTGCTACCGATTATACCAGATACTTCATGGATTTATAATAATATAGTGTTTAAGAATTCAGGATTGGAAGTCAGGTAGACCTTAGTTTGAATCCTGATTATCTTCTATTAGCACTATGACACAGGGAAAGACAATAAACCTCTCCAATCTGATCTGTTTTTCTGAGGATTAAATAGGATTAAATAAGAAAACAATTTTTAAGATTTTTTAATCACCCATGGATGAAGAAATAGCCTAATTGGCAATAAAACTCAATCTTGCCTGTTTCCAAAGCCCCTACTTTAGCTACCACATAATACTATGTCTAAAATCATATTGGAAATGCAAACTGAAGCATATGGCATGGGGTTATTCTATGCAGGGCTTATTTTAAACAGCATTTAAATATATTGTCATTGTAAATCTTTAAACAAATATCACATTTTCCATAAAATATAGCAACATCAGTAGAAGTGCTTCCTATGAGAAAATATCTCCTTGTAATAATTGTTGGAAGACAACTCTCCATGGGCCCCTTCACACCTATAACTGTCTTATTGGCAAGGCACTGACTATTCTTCATTCTGGACTATACTTTCAAGGATGTTTGTATAAAAAAATAGCCTTGGAAGATAGAGATCATTTCTCCCTCAGGAGCAAGGAGTTGGTTTGCTCCCTCAGCAAATATAGTGTCTCCCTCCAGAGCAAAGGGCAGACATGCTTACTGAACAGCATAAGAAAGATAAAGCTCCTTCGAAAGCAAAGGGCAGTCATGCTTACTGCCCATTATAAAAGATTCAAGTTCCCTAAACTCAGAGCTCCTCTCGTATAATTCAACCTGTTGTGTGTACAGGTGTATTCTGACTCTCTTCATATCACATGGTGGGAACTGGTACAAAATTCTGATACTCTGGCTACTGCCAATGCTGTGAGTGATACATCACTCTTCATCTTTGACCCAGGATGTCTGTTTCTCCAGCATCCATGAAACTGTGACAGGCTAACTTGTGTCTGCACATAGGGTAAAATCTCAGATTATTTACAGTTCTTAACAACAATTTCTAACATGTATTTCATAAAATTATGCTCAGATTTTTTAAATTAAACCTCTAGGTTATGATAGTTAAGTTGGACCACAAATTTCTGCCTCATGTAACTAATGAAATAACTAAATGGTAGCAAAAACCTACTAAAGAAGTAGGTACACTCTAAATTCAAAAGATTTCAAAAAGTGACAGGGCAAGGGGAGCTGAACAGAAGACTCTGACTCTGTGAGAACACTAATCTCAGTACTAGCCCTTAGAAAGGGTACTGATAAAAGAAGAGAAAGCTAAACACTATTATTATTGTCAATCTGGAAAGAAGCCTGTTAGGTAGAGAGATAGGAAGTCACAGAACATTTCTTGAAAAATGAAAACCGAAAAGCTCTCAGGAGAAAAAGCCACTACAACCACCATAGGATATTCAGGTGTGTAGTGAAGACCAGCAGGATTCATCATCTCCATGACTGTTATGGATCGAGTTGGATCCCCCCAAAAAGATATGGTAAATGTGACTGTATTTGAAAATGGGGTTGCTTGGGGGTTAATTAGTTAAAATGAAGTCATACTGGAGTGAGGTAAGCTCTTAGTCCAATATTACTAGTGTCCTTATAAGAAGAAAGACAAAAACACACATGACAATGGCCATGTGACAAAGGAGGCAGACATTAGATAAGAATCTACAAGCCAAGGAACACCAAGGATTACTGGCCACCACCAGAAGCTAGGGAGAGTCAAGGAAGGATTCTACCCAAGGTCTCAGATTCTACCCATGACCCTGTTGATACCTTGATTTTAGACTTTTGGCCTACAGACTATAGGAGAATAAACTTTTGTTGTTTTATGGCACCTAGTTTATGGTATTGTGTATGGCAATCCTAGAAAACTAATGCAATGCCCAAAGAAAGGACCAGTCTGAAATCTGAGGAATATACCCATACAAACAGCATAGACAAAGGCTGCATGAAGTCCAAACTAATATCCTCAACAGTTCCCCCTCAACCATGACCACCCCTCCATCCTACCACCAGCTCAATGAAACAAAAAAAGGAAATATGACAAAGTGCATTACTCCTCTCCTGTAAATTAGGAAAGATAGATCTTAAGTTAGTCTCTTTTTCTCTTTTAATTTACCCTCACCAGTACTATAGTTTATTTTTTTCTGAGTCAAATTTACCTTTCTTAACTCTAATGCTCTTGAATAACTATGCATCTAGTAAAACAAATGTTAATATTTTACATTTCCTTTGCATTTTCATTAGCCACATAACCATGTGTTATATGCCTCAATAATAATTTTAAGAGACATACAAAGGAGGGAGTACAGTTTGCAATTATATTCTTCAAAATCAATTCTGAAAGCTTGTGAAAAGAGTAAAACATTCTTCAAAGCAATGATTTCAAACCTTGATATTATACAAACTATAGAATATAGAATTCAAATGTATGGCTAGCCAACATATGGCCAGTGTTATGTTCTCTAATGTGTAAAATTCCTATTGCCCAAAGTTAACATATAAACTTGTCAAATATAGTAATGAGCCCAACACAACGATGTACATCACAAGGCTAGCAAGGCATTTACAAGTATATAAACTGTTAGGATAAATTATTTCCTTGACTTCTTGGATTACAATGTTATTGGAGCTTGGCATTTGGGGGAATTGGAACCTAATGAACTTTAGATGAACTGGGATATGGGCGGTTGCCTCAAATGAATCATTGTGACAAAGGCTTCTTTCCTTCCTTTCTTCTCTCTCTTTTTTTAAGTAGGAAAGTGAATGCAGTGAGAGTTAGTTTATTTCCATCAAAAGCTCAATAAGAATTTGCAAGGTGAGTGGGAGTCTGAGACTCTTTTTTTGATAAATAACTAAAAGGGTTCACTTGCTGAATGCTAGATATCCAGCAGTGTGCCAAGCATCTAGAAAATATAACCTTCCAAAGCATTTTACAAAATAAACTTGGAAGCAATTTAGAGTACAATGTTTCTCCAAAACAGTTCATCAGTCAAAAGCAACCTACCTTCCCACTGGCATACTCTCAACATCAACCAAGAGAACTGCCTTTCAGTTCACAGGCATTAATAGAAGGTTTTGCTTGAATTTCTAAGAAAGGAGTTTCAAGGCAAAACAAAAACGGTGCAATTGCCCAATTCTTGGCCACAAATCAAGAGATACAAATTCTGACGTCAACTGACCCCTCTAAAAAGAATTTCGTCTCTAAGTGATAATTTTCATATACCCACCATCTGCCTCAGAATATTATGATTCTTAACAAAGAAAAATATTATTCCACCACCTACTCATTTCATTTCCCTTCCTGTCTTTTCTTCTTTCCCTCCTCCTACCAGCATCGTGGCTATAAGTGTGCATCCCTATCCATTTGCCTTTGAATGATAGGGTAACAAAGCTGCCATTTTAATCCCTAGAGCAAGCACAAAAACCACTGCTAATCACATAAGCAATTAATCTGAGGAATATCTGAATAATATCTGAATATCCATGGGGAACTAAAAAAATAAATCAAGAGGAACATCTTCTTCCTGATGCAATTTTTTCTACTCTTCTCTACTCCAGATGAAAGAATAATACTTATCAATGACTGAGATATTATATAATTTAAAGTAACATGATGATCCCGCGGGCATGCTGGAAATACAGCCCAGCTCATTTGAATTCATCATGGCTTAAACAAGGTATAGCTGGCAGTTAAAAAGCTTCTAGTTTTATTCCTCTGCAAAGCTTTTTAGAGTCTGACCCTGCCAACTTGTACTACATCATTCGGTTAGCAGCCTCTTAAACACAAGCAGGCTAGAGTCTAGGATTAACGTCAAAATTCTCTCTGCTTTCATTTTGACTTGGCCACATAGACTAGAGAAGAGCTAGACCCATTGTTCTAAATAATGTCAGTGCTGTGACACAAATGTTTGCTCTCCTTGTGGGATGTTATAACTGGAGAAGGAGATCCAAACGCTAGCAGGAAGGGGTGCCAGCCACCCAGCGAGACTAAAAGATTTTCCCTTCTATTTCCTTTTATGATATCTCAAATCTTCCAAAATTATCTATGGGTTGCCTTGCCTACCAGACGGTACCAGTTCTAGAGCCAGACCATCTGAGTTAGAACCCAGCTTTATCACTCTTGGGAAGTCACTTGTCTTCTCTGTAACTCAGTTTCCCTATCTTTAACACTAATCACATGGTATTGTTGTAATGACTAACAGAATCAATTCTCACAGAACAAAGCCTATGGAATACTTGGTGGTGGTGGTGGTGGTGGTGGTGGTGGTGGTGAAAAAGACCAGATCTTTGTGTTTGCACTCCCAATGAGTCAACTTAGTGCTTAACCCTAGGAGAGACTTGAACAGCATGCTAACTATGTAGCCTTGGCCGTGGCATTTAAATTCCCTGAGCTGTAGGAAAGAAAAGTATGGTGGGCATGTACGGAAGAGAGCGTAGGTGAAACAAGATTGACATGTATCAGTAATTCTTGAATCTGGGTCTTCTGGGGTTTTCTTGCCCCCTTCTCTTTATTTTAGTGTAGGTTTGAATATTTCTACAGTAAAATGTAAACAAAAACAATCATCTGAGCCTCAGTTCCTTCACCTGTAACATAATGATAATAAAAACCCTCTTGCAAAGTTGTAGAAAGTATGAAAAAATGCATGCAGCACAGAATATGATGACACACGGCAAGGGCTGAACAAATGGTTACTACTATTTCTATTCCTTTTTCTAGCTGATGTACCAAATGCCAGTTTGAACCAGCAGCATCTAAATATAGGCATCTTGTTCCACAGTCCATCGCCTTCTGGGGGGTCTAGAAACTCTGTTATATTAATGTACCAAAAGAGCTCCTAAGAACCTGATTAAAACTAACTAACCATGTATAAGTTAATAAATAAATTTTTCACTGGAGCTGCTTGAGAGAGCCCATTAGTAGTTAAGCCACAACACAAGTAATAGGACCCCAATAGGAATTTCTTTCATGCAGGAAATGCATAACTGGTATGCCCTCTGCCTTCATTTTCTCTGTCTCTCTGTCTCTCACTACAGGATAAAAGATGCCAGACTCTGAGCTTCAAATATCTTTTCCCAGGCTACAGATCACCTCTCTTTCTTCAGATGAGTTCATGCTAGCAATGAAGCTAGGCTTGCATTTCAGTGCTCAACCTCTCTCAAATAAAAACTAGGAAATAAACAGACATGTCATCTCACTCCCCTTCTCTTTCCACATACTGTTCTACCTTCTTTCAAGCTTCACATTTTTGGCATGGCTCCTTGAGAAAATGTTCTGCACGCGTCTCCATTCCCTCAGCTCCAGCTCCTTTATTCACTCTAATGTGGCTTCCACAACTCAACAAAACTACTCTCCACCTCAGGTCACCCATGACCTCACTGCTAACTAAATGTCAATAACGTAAGGCGCCTGGGTGGCTCAGTCAGTTCAGCATCCAACTCTTGGTTTCAGCTGGGTCATGATCTCAGGCTGATGGAATTGAGCCCCACATCAGACTCTGCACTCAGCTGGGAATCTGCTGGAGATTCTCTTTCTCTCTCTTTCCCTCTGCCCCTCCCTCTCACTCTCTCTCTCTCTCTCTCAAAATAAATTAATACATCTAAAAAAAAATCTTTAAAAAATAAAATAGAATGCTTGGGTGGTTCAGTTGGTTAAGCATCTTCCTTCAGCTCAAGTCATGATCCCAGAGTCCCAGAATCCCATCTCAGGCCTGGCTTCCTGCTCTACAGGGAGTCTGTTTCTCCCTCTGCCCCTCCTCTGCTCATGCTCTTGCTCCCTCTCTCTCTCTCAAATAAAAATCTAAAAAAATAAAATAAAATAAATATCAATAACATAAGTCTTACAGTTTTTTATCACATTTCAGATCTCCAGAACATTCCATACTGATGACCCATTTCCTTTCTAAAGCCATATTTTCCCTGACATAACACTATTCAAGTTACATCCACATTCTAGCTCCTCCTCACCTTTACTGGTTCATCTACTCCTCAATGCCTTGAGATGTTATCATTTGGCTAGTCTGAGTCTTAAACCTGTTCTTTCACTAATAAATGTTCTCTTCCTAGATTCACCAGTATTTCCTAACTTCCTCATTTTTTACCCAAACTCTTCTCTAAATTTCATATCCACATAACGTGGCCTACTTGACATCTCTAAGAATTTACAAAGCCACTTTGCAATACGTACAAAACTCAATTCATCATCTTATATCAACCTAAATTGCTTCCTATCCTCCTTACAAGATATCTAGTCTACATGCAAAAACAGCAAAAACAAAACCAATAGTGCTTTCCCTGACATCCTCTTTTCATTGATACCTTCATTCATATACATATATGAATTACATATAAGTGTGTATATGTGCATGAGTGAGCATCCTAGGAGCTCTGCTAGGTAGCTTTGAGTGCCTGTTTGAGACATATGATAACTAATTTAAAGAGAAATCAATAAACAACAGAGTGTATGATTTGCTCTAGAAACATTCAGCTGCTCAGAGCCGATGGAGAGGTCAAGGGTCAAATTTAACTGGGGTTGTGTTTTGCAAGGCGGGTATAATGGTAGAAGAAAGGACAAGGGTCTGGAGAATTGTGAGACAGTGATTACAATGACAGATCATGGAATCTGTGTAGAGTAGTGGAGAAGTTAATATAAAAGGGATTGATGACTAATAGAAATATTGGTGAGATCAATGGATCAGTGATCAAAAAATGAATGGAATGCTTAAAATCAAAGAATTGAGAGCCCAAGTTCTGAGAAAGTCAAAGAAATATGACAAAGTCAATGTTAATCATGATAGGGGAGAAAGGCATCACTAAATCAAGGTCATTCATTTGTTTTCACCATCACACCCTGGCACACGTTACTATATATGGAAATATCCAATAATACATCAGTTCAATACAGCATATATGGCAATTTTTATATGTATTTCTATGGCCAGGACCAGAATTATTTCTAAATTCTGTAACAATATTTTTCTTAAAATAAAGAGAACAACAACAAAGATAAGTATACCTACTCAGGATAGTATCAGTGTTGGCTAGAATCTTATATAAAAAATAAAGTGTACATTACAGAAAAAATATCCATCATATACACATTTAGAAAAATTATATAACTGCATGCAGCAAGTCTGGGAGAAATAACTAAAAATATAAATTTAAATATTATATTTCCAACATAAAATCTGAAAAGGAAAGTGTGGCTAACCAACACAATTCTCAGATATATTATTCTTCATAAATACCTTACACATGGCTTTGAAAAAGAAGAATATGTCCTCTGACATTGAAAAAAAAATGAGAGAGGAGATGAGAGATGGGGCTTGGGGTCTCTCACAAGCCAATGGAAACAATTGTTTTTACATTATATTTCTTTTTTCAACCAAAGACATCTTAGTTGGGAAGTGAGTGAATCATGTGGTAGAAATGCTGTTATGAAATTGGTCAAGACAGTCTGGCATGTTGTGAAGACATTCCAAGCACTCATAGTTATATTATTCCTGCTAAAGTACCATAATTATACTTTTTAAAAAAAAATTTATGTACTTATTTGAGAAAGAGTGAGAGTGAGCATGAGAGAGCATAAGTTGGGGTGGGGGAACAGAAAGAAAGAGACAAGCAGACTTCCCACTGAGCACGGAGTCGTATGCTATGTGGGGCTTGATCTGGAGCCTGGGGGATCATGACCTGAGCCCAAGGTAGATGCTTAACTGACTGAGCTGCCCAGCGTCCCTATTCTTTAATTTTTAACAAGAGATTATGTAAATAAATATATTCTGTTGTATATAATGAATAACATTTCAAACCAATTTTTAAAAACCACAGTGCTTCCTTATCACCTCTAGAGTGCATTAGGCTCTCTATAAACGCAGCTACCCAATTTAGTTATGTTAAAGTATTTCATACACTCTTTAAAATTCTCTAAATTAGTGTTAAACTGAGTGTCAGCACTACTGTCTAAATTACTCAGCATAGCACATACCAAATCCAGCAGTGTAAATGTAAATAAACATTTTATTAGTGATGATATAAAAATTTAAGTCTATCACTTGCAGACAGAATTATTAAATGTCTACAAAAATGCTTCTAAAGGAGGAATTATTCCATTACACTACAAGCATCTCCTTTTAAGTAGAACCATCCTTTTGAATCACCAGACTTGGACTATAAAATATGCCATGCTAAACCCCATCTATATAGACAAACTCTTCAAAATACAGATTTTGCACTGCTTTAAAATTTTTTATTTCAATGCAACTGTAACAGACCAGAGTAGGTGTGAAACACAAAGATGTGAGTGCCATTTCTTATCATGGCTTCCCCTGAAGCTGAATCACAGATACAGCAGTGAGAGCACAGAGATTGATCTTTCCTATTTCTGAAACTACATGAGAAGAAAGCATTTTTCTAAGGTAAACTAAAGTCCGATCATAACATTTTTCATTTAAAGTCAATGCCTCAAATTGTAACCTGCTGGTGAATCACAAAACTGCTATAATACCCACAAGCTTCATATTTCTCAAGGACATAGACCAAAATGTCCAAATTAAAGAAAGAGTGGTATTTCACAGATATCATGAGGCACTTGCTTAAACAGAAAGGAAAGCCTTAAGATGCAAATAATACCCTGTGAGATTTTTTTTTTAAGCACTAAAAAGAAGGCTGAGGTAGGAAATTACAGAGATTATAGAAATGAGAAAACAGAATGGTTTCTCTATAAATGTCAGGTGTTTCTAGTGCTAATGAAGATATAGTATCAATCATTCCAAAAATGCTTTTTAAAAATATATTCTATTTTTTTCAGTTTTTATTTCACTTCCAGTTAGTTAATATATAGTGTCACATTAGTATGTAGAATAAAGGGATCTAATAGTTCCAGACATCACCCAGGGCTCATTACAACAAATCCACTCCTTCATCCCCATCTAAATTTTAAATATAAAACTTAGAAAAAAAATATCACTTCAAAAGCAAAAACCGTATTTTCCCTCCCTTTCAACATTTCACTATTCATTACAAGAGCACAGAGAAAGGAAAGTTAGATTTCAAATCAGATAAGTTCTGCAACTTACTCAAAAATCTTTGGGTGGCCATGGGCAGATGTTTTATGGGGAGGATGGTTTATGGTCAGGAAATCGGCTTATCAAAATTTTGGAAATTTTTCAATATCAATTTCAATGATACTAAAAAAAAAGAAATCAATAGGCAAAATCAATGAAACAAAAGTTTATTTTTTTAAAAGACTGTTAAAATTTATAAATCTCTTACCAAGTTAACATGGGGGAAAAGAAGAGAGACAAAGAGTGAAAAAGAGAAGACACAAAGTACCAGTATCAGAAATGGAAGAGGGGACCCCACTACCAGTCCTATGGACAATAAAAGAATAATAAAGAAATATTAAGAATCCAATGTCCACAAATTTAATGACCAAGATGAAATAGACCATTTCCTTGAAAAACACAATCCATCAAAACCAACACAAGGAGAAAAACGGAATCTGAATATAGGCCTAAATCTATCTACTAAAGAAATTAAGTTAATTATTAATAAGCTTCCAACAGAAGGCATCAGGCCCAAGTGGGTTCACTAGTGGATTCCACCAAACACTTAAAGAAGAAATTTATATTAATTTTCTATAATATCTTCCAGAAAGTACTTCCTAAATCACTCTATGAAATCAGCATTACCCTCACACCAAAAACCAGACAAAGACAAGAAAAAAAAGCTATAGACCAATATGTCTCAAAGACACAAAAATCTTAAAATATCAGCAAATCATATCCAACAATGCATAAAAAGAACTATACATGACAACCAAATAGGATTTATTCCAGGTACATTCAAAAATCAATTAGCGGACAAATAGATCAATGAGTCCAAACAGTAGGCCCAGAAATACACCCATACTTAAATGGTCATTTGGTCTTTGACAAAGGAACAAAGGCAATTAGATGGAGAAAAGATACCCTTTACCACAATGGTGTTGGAACAACTAAATATCCATATACAAAAAAGAAAAAAAAAAAAACTAACCCCATACCATACCATTCAAAAAAAAAATCAAAGTGGATCATAAAACTAAACATAAACTGAAAAAATGTAAAATTCTCAGAATAACTTAAAGAAATCTAAGTGACCTGGGTTTGGAAATGATCTCTTAGATACAACCCAAAAGCATGATCCATGAAAGAAAAAAAATGGATGTGTACTTCATCAAGATTAAAAACTCCTGGCCTATGAAAGACACTGTTAAGAGGAAAAATAAAAAAAAAAATAAAAATTAAAAAATTAAAAATTAAAATAAAATAAAAAAAACCCAAGCCACAGACCAGGAGAAACTCTTGACAAAACATGTGTGCCAAAGGACTGGTATCCAAAATTCACAAAGAACTCTTAAAACTCAACAAAAAGAAAACAAACAACCCAATTAAAAAATGGGCCAATACCTGAATAGACCCCTCACCAGAGAAGATATGCTGTTAGAAAATAAGCATTTGAAAAGATGCTTAGCATCTCATGTCATTAGGAAATTGGAAATTAAAACCACAATACACTTACCATATGACCCAGCAATCACACTTCTTGATACTTACCTGATTGAGTAGAAAACTAATATACATATAAAACCATGTATAAAAATATGTATAGCAGCTTTATTCACAGTGGCCAAAACTTGGAAGCAACCAAGATGTCGTTAGGCAGGTAAATGGATAAATAAACTGTAATACATTCATTCAGTGGAATATTATTCAGTAATTAAAAAATGAGTTGTCAGGCCACAAAATGACCTGGAGGAAATGCATATTGCTAGGTGAAAGAAACCAATCTGAAAAGGCTACATACTGTATAATTACAACTACATGTTATTCTGGAAAAGGCAAAACTGTGGAGATGGAAAAATAGAGAGAGATTGGGAAAAACTGTTCTCCAGTGTTGCAGGAAGAAGGAGAGAAATTTTAGGGTGGTGAAACTATCCTATATGAATCTATAATGGTAGGTACATGCCCATTACACATTTGTCAAAACTCATAGAACGTGTAACACAAAAAGTGAACCTTCATGTAAACTATGAACTTTTGTTAACAAAAAATGAATAATATTGGCTCATTGACTATAATAAGTGCACTACACACCAATGCAAGCCATTAATAATAGGGAAATTTGAAAAAGAGCAAGGAGGAGCCTGTGAAAGTGTATATGGGAACTTTGTACTTACTGCTTAATCTTTCTTTAAAGAAAAAATTATTTATTTATTCATTCATGAGAGACACAGAGAGAGAGAGAGGCAGAGATACAGGCAGAAGGAGAAGCAGGCTTCCTGCAGGGAGCCTGATGCGGGATTCAATCCCAGGACCCCGGGATCACGACCTGAGCCAAAGGCAGATGCTCAACCTCTGAGCCACCCTGGCGCCACCCACCCCCCTCCACTTAATCTTTCTGTAAACCAAAAGACTGCTTTGAAAGAAAATCTATTTAAAAAGCATCAAAAAGATTGTCTGTGGGGGGTCTATTTCTGGAATTTGTCTATCTTTATGCCATTAATCACAAATTCTTGATTATTTTGACATTATAATAAGTTCTGAAATTAAATAACTCTAGTCTCCAATTTAGCTCTTCTTTTTCAGTTATTCCAGATCCTTTGCATTTCTATATGAATTTTGGAGTCAACCTGTCAACTTTTACAAAGCGGCTGCTGTGATTTTGACTGGGATTGTTTCCAATCTATATATCGACTTAACAATATTGAGTGTTCAGACCTTGGAATAAAGTACATCTCTTCATTCTCTTAGGTTTTTAATTTCCCTCAGTGATATTTTATAGGTTTCAGTATGTGTTTTACACATTTTTGTAGTATTTATTCCCAAGTATTTCTTATTTTGATGTTATTATAATTGTTTTGATTTCAGTTTCCAACTATTTATTGGCAGTATATAGAAATACAATTGATTTTTTTGTATACAGATATTGTATCTTGCAACCTTGCTAAGTTTGCATATTTCTTTATTTTTTAATTATTTATTTGACAGAGAGGGAGAGAGAGAGAGCACAAGCAGCGGAGGGGCAGAAGGAGAGGGAGAAGCAGACTCCCCGCTGAGGAGGGAGCTCAATGCAGGGTTGGATCCCAGGACCCCAGAACCCCAGAATCACAAACTAAGTGATGATCTTCACTTCATTTCTTTCATTGGTAATTTCTTTCCTTTTTTCATGATAGTCTTGGTAGATATTTGATTTTATTGATCTTCTCAACCAACCAGCTTCTGATTTCACTGATTTTTTTTTCTCTTAATTTCCTGCTTTTTATTTAATTGACTGCTTCTTCCATTTCCTTCCTTCTGCTTACTTCAGGTTTAGTTTATTTTGTTTTGCTTTTTCTAGCTTCTTAAGCAGGAAACTGAAGTCATTGATTTGAAACTTTCTTCTACTAAAGACACCCTATGCTATAAATTCTGAGACAATGTACGTTCATTTTTATTTAGTTCAAAAAAATCCAAATTTTTCTTTTGATTAATTCTTTGACATGTGAGTTGTTCAGAATTATGTGTTTAGTCTCCAAATACTTGAGGATTTTTCAGAGATATTTCTTCTTGATTTCTAGTTTAATTAGAATTCTCTATAATTAATTTAATTTAATTCTTTATAGTTAGAGAACATACTTTGTGCAACTTGAATCATTTTAAGCTTATTTAATCTTGTATTATATGGTCCAGAATGCGGTATATCTTGGCAAATGTTCCATAAGACTTGAAAAGAATGTGCATTCAACCCTTGTGTGGAGTCGTTTTGTAAGTGTTAATTAGACAGTTGCTTTTCAAGTCAATATCTCGCTGATTATATAATTGTTCAAGCAATTATCTATCCAGAGAGGAGTACTGGAATCTCCACATTCAGTTATGGATTTGTCTATTTCTCCTTGAAGATCTGCAAGTTTTTGTTTCATGTATTTCAGTGCTCTGTTCCTTGGCAAACAAACATTTCATATTAGTATGTCCTTTTTACTAAATGACCCTTCATCATTATGAGGGGAATTTATCCTTAAGAATATTCTTTTCTTTGAAATCTATTTTGTCTCATATTAAGAGACACTTTATTTTGATTCTTGTTAACATTATATATATTTTCCTTTTTTTTTAACTATTAGAAGTGAGATATTTTATAATGAAGGACCTATATTGCTTCCAGGCCACTGTTTTGTAATAATGACAATAACTGCAACATGACATGTTACATATTCAAGTGAACTCCCTTACTGCACAAAAAAACTCTGACATGGGGACCATCACAACTTTGATTTTCCTGGTGAAGATACTCAGGGTCAGAGGAGCTGTCAAGGGAGGAAGATGATTCCGAATACCATTACTCTTACCCAAGAGTTTATTTTCTTAACAATTATTTTATACTTGTTAAAATGATAGGTGTCATTTCTTCTTCATTGATTTGTTGTTGTTGTTGTTTTTTCTGTTAATTACAACTACAGAAACTCTGAAACTGTCTTTTGAAAGTTTGAGGGGAAGATGATCTTTTATAATGAACATTATATATATTTTCAACCTTTTAATCTATTTGTCTTTACATTTAAAGTAGATTTCTAGAAGATAAAATATAAAATGAGTCTTGCTTTTTTATCCAATCTTTCAAGATCTGCCTTTTTGGAAGGTATTCATGTCATTTGCATTTAATATGGCTACTGATATGATTAAGTCATGCTATTTACCTCATCTTTTTTGTTGTTTCCTTTTTCTTCTTTTCCTAATTTCTTTTAGATTGAATATTCTTATGAATTCATTTGATCTCTGGCTTATTTATTATAATTTTTCATTTTGATATTTTAGTGATTGTTCTAGGGTTCATTTTAATTTATCACAACCTACTTTCAAATATACCATGATATTAACAAAAAACATAGTATAACAGCTTTACAAGATTATACTTTAATTTCTCCTCTCCTGATCTTTATGCTATTTTGTTACATTTTTATATATATATACATATTATAAATATAAAATCAACCTTGCAGTACATTATAATTTTTGTTTAAACAATTATATCTTTAGGAGATTTAAATAAGGAAAACATTTTATGCATTGACTGGTAGAGTTATCATTTTGTGCTCTTTATTCCTTTCTTTGGGATTTATAAAATTTCCTAGCTCTGCAGGTCTACAGTTTTCATCAAATTCAGATAATGGTCAGCCATTATTTTATCACATATTTTTCCACTCACTTCACCTTTGGGAACTACATCTATGTGTATATTAAATTATATTCAGTTGTCTCACAGTTGCACAATTCTTTAAAATTTCATTTTTTCTCTTCATATTTTATTTTGGATTGTCTATTACTATGCCTTCAAACTCACTAATCTTTTCTTCTGTGATATCAACTCTTCCATGAATCCAATTCAGGATAGTTTTTTTTAACACACTGTAGTTTTCACCTCTAAGAAGTTTGATTTACACCTTTGTTTATATCTTCCATGTCTCAACTTTTTTTTTTAATTTTCGAGTACATGAGACATTGTTTATTTTAGGGATAATTATTCCACTGTACTGAGGCAAAATATCTCTGAGCTCTCTGCCCAGCACCCCATAATTGTGAAATTTTCCACATTGGCTGATGAGACAGGTACTATTCCGACATTGACTGACTGCCACATAATGTTCCTGGCAACCCTTTCAGGTGGTTTCATTCCCTGAACTCAGGTTTATTGTTTTCTCACATACATATACTGATCAGTGCTCTGCTAAAAACTCAAATAGATCCTCCTGTTTATTTGTACAACTCTCTCTTTTCCAGGACTCTGTTCTATACGCAGCTGATTTGGTCACCTGGAACTCCCAGTTCTATCTCTTCAATTCCAAATGTCCTCGGGGTTCTGCCTGAGTTGCCTCAACCTGCATTACAGCCTGGGAATTCTCTCAAGGCTACTGTAACAATCAGAGGGCTCATCTCACTTATTTTGTCTCTCCTCATCTTCACTGTCCTTCATGTCTGATGTCCAATGCCTTCAAAATTGTTGTTTCATATAGTTTGTCCAGTTTTGGGCTTGTTTTAGAAGAGAAAGTTATCTAGTAGAGACAAGACATTTTTAATTTCAGAAATGAATTTTGGTTATGACTTAAATGAGAGTAAAAATTTCTATTTCTTAGGAGTAACCAGATAAGGGTTCCCAGAGATTTCAGTCAGGGCAGAAGACAAATGAGACCCACAAAGTAAGGGAGGAGAGACTATTAAGAAAAAAATAAAATTACCTTTTCAATCCCACAAGTTGTTTTGTTCATTGTAGCAGTTATTGGACAACTGGAAAAACTTCAGTGAATGTGAATATGGAGTTTGCTCATCCGTGCCATCCTTTACTGTCACTGGTGGATCTGCAACTTGCCTTTCTTTATTCAATGATAATTGTAAAACTTACTCTTAGAATGAGGCATTCACTTTCTCCTTGTAAAGTTTTCCAGTCAACATTTTCTGCCCATCAGCTGTCACTGGAACTTAAAGAAAACCTGCTACATCTGGTCATATTTATTGCTCCCACAAAAGGATTTAATAATGGAATCAGGCCCCTGGAAGTTGTTTCTGCATGGTCACAGGTAGGAGAATCTTTACAATAATGCCAAATTGGATTTTAGTGCTCCACACACTGTATTTGATATTTCTCTGACATAAACCTATCTGATCTGTGTGTCTCTCACTACATGGAATCCCTGAATACAAGGTTTCAATCAAGAGCTTTTTTGGGTATTGCAGGAATAAAAATGTTTCTGAAGGCAAAAAGAAACATTTATTGGTATGCTTATTATTGTATAAAAAGGGACCCTTGAATACTTACCTTGTTTCTAGATTTTTCAGATTTTTTTATTGCACTTAAGGCAGACTTGATTGCTTCAATCAATTAAAATATCAATTAAATATCTATTTAGTGATGGGCACTATACTGTGCATGGGAAATACAGAAGTGAAGTAAATCAGCTCTGCCATTAAGATGCTTATAGTCTGGAGAGGATCTCAGGGTTATACAGGCAAATAAGTGTGAAATTATAAAGATTTGTGTTTTTTTCCATTAAAGGTCATACCCAAGATGAACTATGTCCAGTCTTCTACAGGAAAATATCAGATCACAGAACTGGCAAACTATGGCCCAAATTCCACCTGCCTCCTGTTTTTATGAATAAAGATTTATTGGAAAACAGCCATGTTCATTCATTTACATTGTTTAAGGCAGTTTCATCCTATCACATCAGAGCTGAATAGTTGCAACAGAGGTCACAAGGTCCCCAAAACTGAACATGTTTACTATCTGATCCTTTAAAGAAAAAGTTCGCTAACTCCTGCATCAGATATTAACTTGTCAGTCCTGTGTCTAAACAAAGAGCTCTAACTAAACTAAGATTAACACTCATCTGCTTTGTAATCTGCAATAAAGAAAATTAAACAACCCATTAGCTAATTTGATGCTCAACAGTTTGACAATTTCTTTCTTTACATTTAGCCCATGTCTTTTTTGCTTGCTTATACAGTGCCAATCCACCCTCAATGGAGGTACAGAACACCTGATCACTAAACTCCTCATTATAGTCCTCTATATATTTTTGTGCATTTCATCCTTTCCCTCAAAAACCAAAATATTTCAAGGTTCTTAGAGTCATCATAATGTAAATGATACAGTGAAAACCTTGACTCCCTTTCCAACTGCTATGTGACTCCCCAAATACATTATTATCTCCCCAAATACATGATTATTGGTAAATCTTTTTCTTTTCATTACCTTAATTTGGTGAATGTCATCAAATTATCAATTATTTCTAGAACTATCTTCTTGAGAAGATTTCCTGTAGCCTTTTTATAAGAAGGGAACTATTATCATAATATTAATTTCTCAGATTCTGTTTTTCTATCTTCACCTTTTGTCCATAACATAGGTGTTCTAATTTGTTTACAAATACTTCAAGATACCTAACAGTTTAGCCATAGTATAGCGGATTTCTTAATATCATTCAATTTGGAACTCCTTACATAAGGTAGAACTGCATTAAAATGTTATCAGTTATTCCCAAATAGATTATTAGGCAGCTGAACCACTGAACCACTCAGGCATCCCTGAAAAAGGCAAATTCTGAAGAAAATTTCTTAGAAATAGAAATAAACATTCTTAAAAATAAAAAGTCACTGGTGTTAACATAGGTATTTCTTATAAAGTGTAGTGCAGTAGGGGCTCCTGGGTGGCTCAGTTTGGTTAAGCGTCCAACTGTTGATTTCAGCTCAGGTCATGATCTCAGGGTTTTAAGATTGAGCCTCTTGACGGGCTCCATGCCCAGCTTGAGATACTCTCTCTCCTTCTCCTTCTGTCTCACACCCACCATTTGTGCACACGCTCTTTCTCAAAAAAAAAAAAAAGGGTAGTGTAGAAAATGTTTGTATGTCTATATGGACATCCATATTTCTGTTTGGATTAGACTCAAATTGGTAGTTGTCTTTGTCAACTTGAGCTGCTGTAACAAAATCCATAAACTGGATGACTAAAACAACAAATTCTCACAGTTCTAGAGGCTGGAAGTCTGAGATTGGGGTGCCAGCATGGCTGGGTTCTTGGTGTAGGGCCCTCTCCCTGGTTATGTCCTCACATATTTATATATAGACTCTGAAAGAGAGAGAGAGAGAGAGATTCTCTCTCTCTCTCTCTCTCTCTCTCTTTCTCTCTTTCTCAGAAGGGTATATATGCATAGAGAGAGGACATGGATCTCTTTCTTTTTCTTATAAGAGCATTAATCCACATGAAGACTACACCACTTTTACCTAATTACCTTGCAGAGGCCCCACCTCCAAACACTACCACACTGGGGATTACAGTGTCAACATATGAATTTTAGGGGAACACAAACATTTAGTCCATAGAGTAGTAATTATCTTCTAAGATGAAAATACATTAGATAGGAAACATCCATCTCTACAGACATCCATATTTATAGGTGAACTTTATTTCTACCTCGTTTAACCTACTGAGGAGGCCTCAAATCAGACTTCTGAATCTCCAAGCTTACTCTTAGAAACGAGATTGTCTCAAGGGTCCTTGGCTGAAGTAAAGAGATAAGTGTTCAGATTTCTATTTATCAATTTGAGTCAGTGAGAGGCTGACCTGTTTAGCAGCCTACTTCCCAGGCTGAACTGCTGTATTCTTTAAATGTAATTAGAAACATGAACACCGTTGTGAGTTTGTGAGGATGGAGGCGGTGGGAGGTGGAGGGGTAGAGTTATGCTGTTACTCTAATATTACTGCACTTTAAACATTTCAATCGGTGCTACGTGTAGTCACCAAATTATTTGTTATTTCTTAGAAGAATAAAAAATACACTCTGAAGTTTGCAAAATAAAAAGACAATATAAGAGATGTGCAGTCCAATGAGATTTTTAAAATTTCATTTTTATTTTTACATGGCAATACTTACATACATTATATGTAATAATATGCAATAATAAAACTAATGTCATTATTCCAATTACTGTCTTAATTTTAAAAATTAATTCCTCCACAGTTTTATTCATAAAATGCTTTCTGCTTATTTGGCAATTAGTTTCCTTTACTGTTTCTCTGTGAATTCTCATTTTAAGTAAATATTTATCTTTTTTCAGTTTAAGCACCATCAAACCTATTTTTAAAAATCCTTTGCTTTCTAATATCTTTTGATTTGTTATTTGAAAAATCACTGGATAAAGATCACTAGTTTTCTTTTTATATTTTTTTTTCTTGGCTTAGTCTTCTGATGAGAACAACTTTAGGATAGTAGAGGAAAAATAAGCAGCATGGGCTACTTTCTCCCTGACAGTTTTATGGTAACAACATAGGTGTCCATGACAAAGAATGTGTCATGTAAACTACTCAAACACCCTGTGGCATGTAGTCCCACACTCTCAATACTGCACATTTCTGAAATAGCAAGCCCTCTGGAGAAATGCCTTTTGACACCAACAATTGCCCTCAAACTGATTTTTTTTTAATGTAAAGCCAGTCCACTAATATTGGATTCTTATTTCTTTTTTTTTAAAGATTGCATATATTTATTTATTTATATTTCAGAGAGAGAAAGAGCATAAGCAGAGGGGGAAGAGGCAGAGGGAGAGGGAGAAGCAGACTTTCCACTGAGCACAGAACCTAATGTGGGGCTCGATCCCAGAACCTGAGCCAAAAGCAGATGCTTAATTTAGGCACCCCTGGATTCATATTCCAAAAGATTTGGCTGAGTGTTATAGGAAATACTAGCAAAATACACCCATCTAGAAAAATGTAAGTCCTTTTGTTTCTGGTACTATTTACTTGTGTACCCTTGGAATCACAGCTTCTGCTTTAGAAATTATTGTCATATCTAGAAAGGATGGAATTTAACATTAATGGTAATGATGATACTAATAATAGCTATCACAGCACTAAAATGTGCCAGACTTGTACTAGGTACATTAAATATGATAAACTTAATTCTTACCATAATCCTAGGAACTGTCCTTTTTTAAACAGAAAGAAATTGAGAACTAAAGAGTTAAATAAAATTACAAAAGGCAGGCAGCTAGTAAGCCCCAGGTCTAAAAAGTTCTTCAGTGCCTGAGTCTCAAATCAATGCCAAATTCAACACAACATTGACACTCATTAAAAAAATGGCTATACTTGGTTTTAAATGTTTAGCGGTTTCTTTATTAAGGTCAAAACAATAGGCTAACCATTTTGGGGTAACGCTTCATAATTTCTCTAAATTAAAAAAGTACTGACAAGTTCAAGAATTTCAAATGGCAACTTTATCATCAAAGGAACATACGTCACTTAGTTTACAATACTGAATGCAAAACTTTAAGAGTGTGATGCTAGATATCTCTTATATGGAGTTTTAAAAATTTCTGAAAATCACTGGACATTTAGCAGGCCCTCCCAAGAAATCTACTGACCTTTGCTATTTTGCTTAGCTCCCCAAACCCACTCCTTTTAGATCATTTCTATTGAATTCTAGAAGGCAGCATTAGAATAAGTCTATGGATCCACATAGCACTACACATTGAATGTAGATGGAATAAATAATGTGTTTCATACATGATTTGTTATTATCTTTCAAATATACACAGATTTTAGTGATTAACACATTAAAATTATTTGAAGTATTCTCAAATTCATAGCATTTTTGTCCTGTCAACAACCATAAGAAGTATAAATAACATAAATGTTTCTATTAATTTCTTTTTTACTTTAAATAGAATTCCTCAGAGAGAAAAAGTTGAAAACTTCTACACTAGTCCTGGAACAGTAAAATGCCCATTCTACTAGTCCTATCATAATCTGAACAAAGTAGTCTAATATCTTCTCCATAATTATGCAAGACTATAGCATTAGACAAATGAAAAAAACACAAGCAAAAAATGAAAAGTTCCCCCAGTATAATACCTCATTAACTGCACCCATGAAATTGATACAAGATCCTAAAAGAACAAAATGGTCTAATGCTGACTCAGGATACCCACTCTGTCTTCTCTCCCAGCATAAACAACATCTATTGCTGCAGCCCCTTCATACAGAAAACTGAGATACAGGGTCTGAAAAGAAATGTAGTCTGGGCCATGTTTCTCCTCAATTATTAGCTTGTATTTTTCAAAGGATGTAGCAGTATAAAAGTGAGGCACAGATATTTTAGGCAAAGTATTCAAGAGCCCTCTCTAATTAACTTCACCAAAGATACTCAACATTATACACCAGTGATTAGAAGGTGGAACTATTTGCTCTGTAATATTAAAGAATGTCAAGACTTCCATTATTTATAAAGCTGTATTTTTTTAGCTTTTCATTTCACTTGCTCAAATTGGTTCTGAAAAGACATGAGAAAGTATCTAGCTCCACCATTAAGCAAAATCATTTGAACACTACACCATGTTTTCATTCCTAGCAATGGTCACTTAAATAGATACTTACTTCATAGTCAGAAGTGATTAACCTTGATTAATACTGAAGAAACGTCCCTCCAACAGTTACTTGAGAAACAGAATGTTGGCTATTGGCTGACCTTTGATCCACATAATTTCCCTTAGTCTTTTATCTTAAACCTGTAGAAAGACATCAACTTCTGAGCCAGACCTGTCTGCCAATCCCAGCTCCATTATTTGCCACTGTATTATTTAAAGCCAAATGCTTAACTTCTTTGAAGTTTCCTCCCAAAAAATGTACTTCACTGTCTTGTCAAAATTACATGAGACAATGCTTCTTTACATAGAACTAACATTAAGTAGGATTTAAAACAACATTGTTTGGGGCACCTGGGTGGCTCACTTGGTTAAGCATCTGACTCTTAATTTTGGCTCCAGTCAGGGTCTCAGGATGTTGAGATCAACCCCTGCATTGGGCCCTGTGCTAGGCATGGAGCCTGCTTAAGATTCTCTCCCTCCCTCCCTCTCCATCCTCCCCCCTTGCTTGCATGCTCCCTCTCCCTCTAAAAAATAAAATATATAAAAATAAATGAATGAATGAACGAATAAATAAGCAAAAAATGGTTTTATTCCCTCAAGTAGCCCACACCCACATCCACTTCCCTAAATGCATTTTATTCACATCTCTTCCTCAGCTTTGAACACTTCTTTCACTCTATACAGTGCCTAGTGGCTTTGACCCACCTGCTCATGAACTATGGAGATTGGCTAGGAAAGGTTTGAAGGATAGACAGCCATCGAAATCATTATCATGGTTCTTGCCAGTCCTGTTTGCAGTAGCTTCTTTTCATTTGCTTACTTCATCCTCAATGAATTAAGTTTAGTTTCAAGAAACATTTAAGTAGGTGCTAATAACATGACAAGATGAAATTCACAGTTGTTGCAAATCCAGTCAAAGGGGTTATATGTGTGTGTGTGTGTGTGTGTATGTGTGTATATGAATGAAAATATATAGGTCTTTTTCATTCATGGCAATATTAGTTAAATTACAAATTGTCAGAAATACAGTGCTTATGGATTTCATGAATGCTAAAAGCTGAATGTTTGGATGCTGTGAACTAGATATGAAAAAAATCATCCACAACCTTATTATTTCTTAACTTCTGTAACAGAGACTGGAGAATTGAGATACCTTCCCAGAATCCCTCACTGCTGGGTTTAGCCACGTGACTCACTTCTAGTCAATGAAATGCAAGCAGACATCATTGACTAGACTTTTCTAAATGGCCAAAGTTATAAGTTTTGGCATTTTGTTGTTGCCCTTTACCCTTTCCTCTTCTTTTACATGGAACAAGGATACAATGCCTAGATGTGGTACAGCCATAACGTAATCATGACGATGAAGAACACAGTTTAAGGATGAAAGGAATCCAGGTCCATGATGAAACAACCAAACTGCTACACCATCCTAAGACCTCCTGCTTCCAAATTTCTTGTCACACGTGACAAATAAATCTCTTACTTGGTTAAATCACTATTAGTTGGGTTTTCTGCTACTTATCATTGAACTTTATCCCAGGTGACACAGTTTAAAAGCAGAATAAAATTTAGTTTTACAGAGAAAAATGGGAGGGAATTCCAGTTAGGAAAAACAGCAGGAAATATGACCATATCCAAGAATGAATGCCCTCTGTTTGGAGAAAAATGAACAAAATAAATTCACTGAAGCCAAAGATATACAAGAGGCAGTAGTAGATAAAATAGGGTGTGTCCATGGGAAATGGTCCAGATACACAGTGTCTGAATGCCAGGACCAAGAATGGGAATAATACGAAGAATGGTAGAGTACAACAGTCTGCAGGGGATTTTTCCGTTGCTGACTCCATGCATACATTTTTAAAGATCTAGAATGATACAACCATCATGTATTTCTAGTAATTTGCACTTTGTAATCTGTGAAGCAGCCCTCCCTCAAACCTTCTAGCCTTAGTGGTACTCAGTCCAGAGCAATACTAGGGATAGGTCTCAAAGCAAGCAAGTAAATAAAAAAGCAAGAATGTATCACTTAGACACTTCTGTCCTTATATGAGACATCAAACCATTACTTGCTCTTATCTCCCATATCGCTTGAGATACCAACTAATGTGACAGTGGCAACAATCAATCCCAGCTTTTCCTGTACCTGAAGAGCATCTCAAATTTGACTTTATCACTTTAACCTCTATTTTACACATTTAAGTGACATATGGCTCTTAGTTTGGGTTCCCCTATCAGCAGATGCTGATAAAATATTTGAATACAAGACTTTTATTTGGGAAAGAAAGGAACATCAGTTGGGGAAATGGAGAAGTCAGTCAAGGAAGGAAAGGCTTTTCATAAAGACAGTTGCTAGTGCTTAATTCACTGGAAGAGCCCTAGATTTAACCTCAGGGAAAGGAACCTGATATATGTAGCTACCATCTCCTATAGTCATGGGCTGAGAGCCAGTGCTGGGTGATGCCAATTCTTTTACTTTAGGCCAGCCATGCTCATCAGCAGAGTTTAACTCACTAGCTTCAGAGAAATTCCTCTGGAAGATCATTGTATGTGGAATTCTGATGTGAGGCATAAACACGGTAAATTCTGAAAGATAAGGATGGAGAAACAATAGCAACTGCTACAACATGTTTGGGCTGACCAATGACTGATTCCAGGGACCAGTTTAAATAGCAAGTTTCCAGTTCTACAGAAAGAATAAAACACAAGAATTAAGGACACATCAACAGAGCATAAAAAGATCTTCCTTTCTTTGCTGCATTCTAGAAGTCACATATGGAGCCCAAAATGACTCCACAAAGGGAGTGCTCAAATGAGATTTGCTTTTGCTCCACAAAGTTTATGGTAGTGTGATTGCAACAATAGCCCTTTTGGATTAAAGTAAAAAAAAATACAAAAAAAAAAAAGTAAAAAATCCTAATGAAAATCACAGGTGGTCAGGATTATTCTTTTCACTTTTGGCAAACCCAGTAAGAGGAAAAATCAAACTCTTGGTTGATCTGGATGGTAAAGAATAAATGAAATTCTAAGATCAGGGTCTAATATCTGAAAAGCCAGGCAAGAATCAGGAGAGAAAGCCGTACTTGGTTCCTCAAATGGGCCATGAATTTTTGCAACCCTAAGTACTTTTTTCTCTATTTAACAAATATTAATATAATGGTTACTATATGTTTGTTACTATTTTAAGTACTTTGTAAAGAAAACTCCTTTAATTTTTCTAACAATTTTATGAAGTACTTACTATAATTTATCATCATTTTACAGTCAGAAGCATAAAGAAACTAAGTAACTTTCCCAAGAAAAAAAAATCTACTTCCAAAGTATTTTCTTTGCAATCACTGCAGTCTTCTACCTCCCTCTCAGTAAGAATTCGATCAACGCCATGGGCATATGATATTCCCCGAATCCCTATTACAAGTTTTTATATCCTTATAATTATCTTTGGCCTATCCTCAGATAAAGGAACTGAGTCTTCTGGCAAATGTCCACTGCTAGGCTAATTATAACAATTACACAAGAAATCACCTCTATCCTTATGAATGTTTGGCGCAACAGGAATTGGATCAATTGGCTAAAGCAAGAGTGAAATAATTGCTCTAGAGAATCTAGAATACCAGCCAACTGGTTTAGTCTGAATTATCCTATAACCACAATAATGAGGAACCATTGAAAAACCTGAGAAAAAAATTAGGAGCATGTACATGTGGTGAGGAGGATAAGTAACAAAAATGGCAGATGTGTGGTACTCTGTGGCGGGAAAGAGGGACTCCAGGAAACCACAACTATCTGGAAAAATCCACATTGTCACAAGAACAGGACATAATTGCTCCCATTCTAGCCTTCTAAAATTCAAGTAACAGGTAAGAAATAACAGTTCTATTCACTTTGAAGGAAAAAAAAAAATCTCTGCATTTTAAGGTTAACATTCATAACCATGGACATCAATTGATTTCTTGTGGCCCAGAATTCATTCTCAACACAAATCAAACAAATATGCTATTGTTTTTTTAGGAGCCACTTGGTAATATGCAGGCAAACATTCTTTCCCCCAAAGACTTGTTCCACCCAAACCACAAAATGTGTTCAACAGCTGCTTTCCACACCTCTACTAGACAGCCAAGGATTCCTGGACATCACTTGCTTGGGTACTAATGGATGGTAAAGAGTTAGGCGCCTTCAGTGATACTGTTCCCATAGGGGATTGCCATTCTCACTTATCTCCACATTTTTCTATATCCTAGAAGTGCTTCTCAGAGCTAACCACACTTCAGAATCCCTGTGGTTTTCTTCCACGCAAGCCCAGACTCCAATTCCAAAAATTTTGATTAATGGGTTTGGGGTAGACCTGAGCATGTGCATTTTTTTTTCAAACTCTATGGGTGACTGATGCAAAGCAAGGTGAAGAAAGGCAGCGCTGAAAATAAAAATGATGACGGGGGTTCACAACTTTGGCATGTTCACTGTGTGCCAGGCAGTTGGCTGAGAGATCCACGTGTCTCAATTCATTTGATCCTCATAACAACTTTCTGAGGTTGGAGCTAGCATTATTTCTACTTTTCTGTTATGGAATCTGAGGCAGTGATAAACTGAATAACTTTCCCAAGGTCACATAGGAAACACATGGTGGAGTCAGGATTTAAATGCAGGCAGCAGCCTGCTATAAATATACAAGTTCCTCACACCAAATCAGAAAAAGCAATTTCTTTCTATAGCCAACCTGATGGCTTAATAAGGTCTCACATCTTAAAATCTTAAAGCGTCAAGACTGTAAGATATAAATGATATTGGCTTGAACCTCCGTTGAATTTTCTATGGAAAGTCTAATGACCTCCCCCAAATTTCAACACAGGATCTTCCAAGCAGTTCTGACTCCAACTGAATTAGCTCTGTTCAGGGAGCATCCTGACCACTGCCTTGCAATTGCCTGTATTTTGGTCTTTGTTGGCCTATGGGATCACCACACAAGGTAATCAGCCACTCCCACTATTAAAAAAAAAAAAAAAAACGCTAAGCTAAACAAGTCATAATAGGTTTTATAAGGTAGTATGTAGCAAACTTCCTTGCTGATTTCTTGGGTGAGACAGAGAGTTTGTTATTGTTTTAATTGCAGTAAGACAAACAACCTAAATAATTATGTCCTTTCATACAAATTTTCCCAGGCACAGAGTATACTGGTTGCTCAGCCATACTCCTTTTTGCCCTCACTCCTGTCTACTCTCGCTTATTTTATACAGCCTTTGCTCTCTCCCCACCCCTGGATTTCTCTTATTTCCAAAACAAAAGCATATAGTAAACTCAGCTGTTGCCTCTGGTGTATTCTTTTGCTGATTTCTACTTTCAGGTACTCATATTTTATCTTAAAAGTGACTTATCAAGTGTTAAGCATATGTAGTGCTCTCTCTGAGTGGTATTCTGTTGTGTTGCTTTGCTTTTCACCTTCATATACCTTTTCTTTGCCAAAGACTGGGCCTGTCAATAGTTATACTAAAGAAGGTTGAGATACGGTCCTTAATCAAAGAGTTGACAGTTTAGATGGTAAGGCAAGATATGTGTAAGACAATGTGATAAGGATTTAATAAATAAGTAAGTGTTCTAGGGCATGATAAATTTGGAAATTCAGATTAAGAAACAGATTGGAGATGAAGAAGAAAATAACTACAGAGAAGAAAATACTTTGATGAATTAGGATTCAGATCAGAAATATGAATTGGGAAGACAGTATGTCCCATCCCAGGTCAATTCAATCAGAAACTTTGTGGATGGGCCCTAGAGTAAAATGTATTTTTTAAAGTACTTCAAGTGATTCTAATTTAACCATGGCTATTAATCACTATTCTATTTAGTGCCTCATAGCTTAACAAATTAGGGAAATATCAAGCAAAGCATTTTTCTGACATGGGACAATATCCCAAATTTTGTAACTGACCTTTATATTATATACACAATAGGCTTGAAATACGGCATTTTATGTGCTTTACTAAAGGTCTGGTATATTCTAAATTATAATCAGAATATGGGTACAAGGCAAGCTGGATTCTCACCACCTAATCTTATTCTTTATCTCTTCTAGTTGTTACAGCAATAGTTTACAAGCAGCATTTGGAAGTGAGTACCTGTCAACCAACTGTCAGATGGACAAAACTTTCCACTTAAGAGAAATATTGTTTAAAAAAAGAGAGAAATATTGTAGAACACGCTATTTTGTTTCAGTTTTCATGGATTATGAATTGATACTGGTAAAAGAGGAACAAGAACAGCACCAGAACAATGATGGAATTCGTTTCCAGAACTAAATCAGACAAACTCCCCATTCCACTTATGTCTATGGAGGCCAGCTGGTGTCTGACCATTTGCTACTGAAAACTAAGAAACCTGGGTAGAATTTTTTTTAAAGGAAAAAACAAAGCTGAGGCAATGTGCTACCAAGACAGTGAGGACCTGAGGGGCCAATATCTCCAAGAAAAGGGGAAAACAGAGAGATTAGGCTCAAATTCATCATATTTTCCGTAGAGTCACTGGCTTTGAAGTGGTGGCCAGGAAGCTGAAAAGTTGAGCAGAATTCCACAGAGTTCAGTGGCCTCAGGAGATTAAGAAAATAAAAAATTGCAAAGGAGAGCTCACCAAGGGGAGAAACCCAGTAAAGACTTCTAGATGTTACTTAGGACTCATGAGAGGCTATGCTATAGGAAAAAGGGCAACTGGAAATGGAACGGTTTTCATAAACATTTAAATATGGCTGTAAATCGTCTCCCTTCCAGATGAGAGTAAAGTATTTTTCCCCCTGAACCTCCTGCATGCCAGAAACAAAGGTAAATTCTCTCTGCAGGAAGGTAACACATAGAGCTTCAAAAATTACTCTATAACTCTTCACACACAACAACAAGAAATAGTCACTTTCGTAAAATGGGGATAACAAAATTTACCCTATTCTGTAATTATGAGGACTGTAGAAGGATTCCATCAATTACCCACCACAGGAAATGCTTGGCAAATGACAACCCTAATAGCAGACACTGCGAAAATATTTGTAGATTATGTCATGTGTATTTTTTTAAAAAAAATTCTTCCTCTTATTCTTTCTACCAGAGCCTCTGGGTAATTGATTTATAACTTTGTGTTATATAAGAGAAAAAGATGTGCTGACTTTTCTAATTAGATTAGCATTAGTATTAGAAGCGAGAGATGGATACTTTCCCCTGTCAGGTCCTCAGCAAGCAACCAGGAGTCAACAAAGAGGACCGTTCTACACTAATGAAACAAGCACAGCTTGAAAAGCTCTTAAACCTTACTTTTCTAGCCATTGTCACCATGTCAAATCCCAGGCTGTTCTGTTTATAATTAAACAAAATTTCTGCATACCTCATGGCAACCTAGTGTTTCATAATCAAGGGAAAATAATTACCTTTCACTATGGGTGTTCCTTAATGAATGAAAATGAAAATGTATTATCCATGGTTTAAAGCCTCTATATTGTACTGCACTTTGAACATCAGCATATAGTGGTGGGAGATTTGGGATGAAATGCACTTCAAGTTTATAAAGTGTTTTACAAACATGTGAGTCCTTTCTATACCCTTAAGAAAAGATTGTGTTTTTATATTTATACACTAAAGGCTAAGAATATGAGGCACACGAAATCTAAATGCCAGTAACGGCCCCAGTCATACTAAATTTGTGTCAGGTTAAGTCTAAATTGTGCAGAAATGATCATTTCAATTTTACTTGCGCCATTTAATCATCAAGCTTATAATGAGACTTCAAACTAGATTTGAAATATCCAAATACCATTTTGAAGAACTGTGCCCACGATTTTAGCTAGACTCAGCCTGGAGAGTTGTATGGCTAAAACATACAAAGTTCCAGAAGAAATAAAAGGAAAAATGTTGAGATAAAAAAATCTTTTGACCCACCCCACCCCACCCCCACAAACTAAACCACTGCTGCCAACCACTACGCCATAAACCCTGCACTGACAGGGATACACTTGAAAGAGGTAACCTATAAAAGGGGTAAAATGATTATATCTTATGAGTCCTAACTTTCTTATAGTTCTTATTCTTAAGCAACAATAAGATATCCCAAGAGGCAAGGTGCCTTAGCTACAATAGAATTATTGTACTCCACGTAAGGAATCTCTCTTTCCTGAAGAATGGAGAAAATAAAGAGTAAAATGTGTGAAACTGGAGAAATGCAAGGAAGGGCCATGACTTCTGATGAGTGTCAATAAACAGACAAGATCTGAAATACGGAACAAGGACATATTATAAAAAAGAAAAGAACACATCTACATTGGCAGTTTTCAGTGGCATTAGGTCAGACAAAATTTTTGGATGACAGGAAAAGGAAGTATTGGATCCTTGGTTTTTAAACAGTTTCAAAAAGCCACCTATGGATTAAAACGTATTCAGAGACTTACAGACCATGACATGACAGGATAGATATGATAGCAGTTGAATAGTTCAGCAAGTGGACAAGCATTTTTGGCTAAAGCACTATTTTTGACTCTAAGAAATATCTGGTTTATAACAGCAACAAAAACTGTAAAGTGCCAATGAATTCACATAAGAATGGATATACAAGAGATATACCAAGAAGGCTTTTAAATTTAAACTGTTTTCATGAACACAAAACAGAATTAGAGAATCACACCTGTTCTGAAATAAAGGTAAAAATATAATAAGCCGGGTCACCTGGGTAACTATTGGCTAAGCAACTGCCTTTGGCTCAGGTCATGATCTCAGAGTCTTGGATAGGACCCCATATCTGACTTCCTGCTCAGTGGAGAATCTGCTTCCTCTCCCTCTGTGCTCACCCAACTCATGCTCGTTCTCTCTCAAATAAATAAATAAAATCTTAAAAAATATATATTATAAGCCTATCAACTTTCCTCAAATCTATAAAATCAATATGATCTTAACCAAATTCAAACAGAATTTTTTTAAGGTTTTATTTATTTATTCATAGAGACAGAGAGAGAGAGGCAGAGACACAGACAGAGGGAGAAGCAGGCACGATACAGAGAGCCTGACGTGGGACTCGATCCCGGGTCTCCAGGATCACGCCCTGGGTTGCAGGCGGCGCTAAACCACTGCACCACCGGGGCTGCCCTCAAACAGAAATTTTATAGAATTTTACAGTGATTCCAGGATTCAGCTGAAAAAGTAAATTTGCAAAATAAACAATAAAATGTTAAAGAAATGAAAAAGAATAGTCAGAATGATTCATTGGACAACCCAAATACTAAAACAATAATAAAAGTTTAGTACTAAGAGAGACTCTAATTGTCTGAAGAATGATGAAGTAGATAAATGGAACCAAATATGCAGAAGAGACCTACACATATACAAATTAATCTAAGATAGTGTTGACATTTCATATAATTGAGAAAAATGGCATTAAAAATTATTTACTTGAAAAATTGTAGATCACTATATTAGAAAATCACAAAACTAAATTCCTGTCATACTAAAGACCTAAATATAAACAAGAAGACTATTCACTTTTAAAAGAAAATACAGGAAATTACATTTTTGTAAAGAAAGCCTTCTGAAACAAAACCAGAAGTCATAAAAGAAAATTTTATTATTTGACTTAAAAAAAAGTGAGCAACAAAAATCCCTTAAACAAAGTAAAAATAAATGAGAGAATGAGAATATAATGAGTATATAAAGGACTTCTGGGCAGCCCCGGTGGCGCAGCGGTTTGGCACCGCCTGCAGCCTGGGGTGTGATCCTGGAGACCCGGGATGGAGTCTCACATCGGGCTCCCTGCATGGAGCCTGCTTCTCCCTCTGTCTGTGTCTCTGCCTCTCTTTCTCTGTGTCTGTGAATAAATAAGTAAAATCTTTAAAAAAAAAAAAAAAAAAAGGAACTTCTACAAATTTAATTTTTAAATAAATAGAAATGCCTTTAAGACATATATATGAGCAATTATATAGAAATAAGAATAAATACAAAGTCCAAATAAACATATAAAATGATCCAATCATTGGAAACCATGGGAATGCAAGTTACCATCAACATAGCATAAATTGAAAAAAAAAAAAGCAATAAAATCTAATGTTGGCATGGCTTTACCCTATATAAAATGTTAGAACCATTTTGAAGGACATTTGATACAATCAATCCAAATTTTAAATGGGAACATATCCAGACCCAGGTACTTTAGTTCTTCAAATTTATCCCTCAGAAATAGTTGAATAAATGCACAAAGAAATAAGCATTGCTTGTAAGAAAAAAATTAAAACAAGTGTCCCTCAATTAAAGAATTTTTATGTATCATAATACCCATGGAATTACTATGGAATTACATGTAGATGTTAAAAAGAAAAAGGGAAACCTATGTGTTCTAACACAGAAAATTCTCCCAAGATGAAAGTTAAATAATTGAGGCTATATGCAATATATACATTGAGATGCAATTTGTGGTTTTAAAACATAGACATATGCATATACATGCAAATTAATAGAATGTTATATGAAAATATAACATCTTAATCTTAGGCAGAGGTAAATGACTAAGAATATCCACTTTAAACTATGCATAGACTAAGTGGTAAGAAGATATAGCCAACCTACTTTATAGATATCTTGTAATATGTACCTACTAACTTTATACTGTCAATAAAATTATTTAAAACATAATACATATGTAACTGATCCTGAAAATTGACTTTTTATTAAGACAGAAGAAAAGCAATACCAACATTCATCAACAAAAATATAACCAATAAAATTACTTTGAGTTTTCATTTAAATCCCCAGTCTTTTAAAAAAATGTATCTGACAGTTGTTTCCACATGAATAAATACCTATATATGAAATCAAAGTTAAAATTATCATCATCCTCATCAGTTCTGTAATATTCAGGTGCCAAATTAATCTTCGAAGGTGAAGAGATAGTCTATATTTATTCTTGAAATGGGTATTTTGCCTTTGTAATTTGCAGACATTCCTAAGGGAAACTTAAACAATAACTATAGTTTTGCAGTTATTTCTTTTAACCAATATTTCAAGGCATTTCAAAAATTGGCATTGCAAGCATCTGCCATACAATCTGAAACAGAGGTCTATGAGAAAGGTAGAAACAAACCAATTTATCCAAACTGAAGCCTACCTGAATTATTCAGGGAAACTGAGGAACAAGCAAAAATATTATGCAGAGCCATCACTTCACCTCATCACACCAAACTACCCACCCAGGTGTGATCAGAGATGAAGGATCATTTCCCTGTAATGAGGCCCTGGCACATTCTTGTGGCGGATTTCCCAGTAATCCCAAGTAGTTACACTCATACCCCCTGTTCCAAATACCCCAGCTGGGAAAAATGCTATGGAAGGAACAAAAATTGCCTTAAGGATAATTGAACAAGTGTGAAATTGCTTCCTGAGGCAATCAAATCAAGATATTTTCATAGTCCAACTGGAAAGGAAGAAAGCATTCCTTCATAAGTGAAAGGCCTATTGCCACTTAATTGGTAAAGACAGCTATCTATGTAGCCTTAAATATCTATGTAGCCTTCAGTCCCTGAAGTTTATTCTCCTGTCTGTACAACAGACCGATTGTACTAAATGATCCCTAAGATTATTCCAATATTTACTGAGCTGATGGGCCAGGCCTCCAGGCTTAAGAGAACCAGAGAAAGGGCATTAGGTGCTAGAGATGGAGTTAGTTATCAGGGAGTGTCAGTATCGGTTTATACTTCGTAACAAACCACCCAAAATTTGGAAGCTTAAAACAAGCATTTATATCCCTCATTATTTTGTGGCTTAGCTGAGTAGTTCTTCTGGTCTGGGCCAGCCTACCTGGGACTGGATGGTTTACAACAGAGTCAACAAACCTTTTCTGTAAATGACTTTGTGGATCATGTGGTCTTTGACACAGCTCAGCACTGCTGTTGTAGCACAGTCAGGTAGGCCACAGGTAGGCCAGCCTACCTGGGACTGGATGGTTTACAACAGAGTCAACAAACCTTTTCTGTAAATGACTTTGTGGATCATGTGGTCTTTGACACAGCTCAGCACTGCTGTTGTAGCACAAAAGTAGCCATAGACAATACCTAAATGAATGGGCATGCCTGTGCTCCAATAAAACCTTATTTACAAAAGCAGATGGTGGGCCGGATTCCACCCATACACCACCGTTCACCAACCCCTGGCCCATGTGGTCTAACACACAAGTCTGGCTGGCTGGTTCAAGATCAGCCAGGGTGCTTCAGTTCTCTTCCACATAACCCATCATTCTCCATGAGGCTAGCCTCTGTTCATTCCCATTGCCTACTTGGAGTTCCAGATGCAGCAAAACAACGCGCCCTATTGCATAGTATTCTTCAAGTATCTGCTGAAGACTTTTTTCCAAGAGTTTGCTTCATTGGCCAAAGCAAGTCACATGGCCACGATCTGAGTCAATAAATGAATAGACTCCACCTCTTGAAAGGACCAACGGGAAAAGTCAAAACCTATCACAGTGTGCATAAAGGAATGGAAAAAAAAATCTGTGGTCATTTTTTGATATGCCACAGGGAACCTGCTGAAGATATATCTACAATGAATCCTAATTTCCAATCATTTAGGCTTAACCAACCCTGAGCCAATTAGAAAGATAATGTTTTGAGATGACATGAAGTATACTTGATTTCTCGGAAAAGTAATTTTATTCTTGTGATTATGTCTAGCTTCGCCGCATGGAAAGAAATATTAACACCTGAGGAATTCCAGAGTTTCTCTGACAACATAACCTGTAATATATAAGGTTTGTGGAGATGAGACCATTAAAAAGTAGATTAATAGAATCTTTTTAAGTTGAAGGTGGTGTTTTTTGGGTTTTTTTCTTTTTTGTTTGTTTGTTTTTTGCCCATCTGTATATGAAAAGAGATGTCTGTGGCCCACAGCAATAAGAGTACATTTATCACTTGAGACTAGACATACACACTTCACACCATCATTTTCACTCCTGTTTGATATCTGTCCTCCAGGCAACAGAGCCTTGCAATGATGAAGGCAGCAATCACTACAGAAATTGACTGGCGTTATTTTATAGCAGAAAAATGTCTGCGAGAGTAGTCCAAAAAATGGAGAAGCACCCTTAGAAAGCTAAAGGTGGAGTTCCCCCTTAGCATTTTGTCAAAAATACAGAAATAAAAGTGAGAATGCTTACTTATTTGAGATGGCTTTTGAAATAACAGATGGCATATTATGGCAGCCAGAGTTGAATCTAGTACTAAGACACTTTAAAAAAAAAATAGTTCTATTTATATGAAAGTAGACCATTAAATTTGTCATCAATAGAGAAGCATAAAGGTATACAAGATAAAGAGGCATTTGAAACAAAATTATAAGTTTCCTGTACATGAGAGAGTCACCGTCTGTGTTTGGAAGATTTTATTTGTTGTTCTTAAGATTAGCTTTCATGAGAACACTTCTTGCCCCTGCCTACCTTCTAGTTCTCAGGAGGGGAAAAATAAATCTTTAGATAACACTTTTAGAGAAGAAGCAATCAACACTTATAAGCATGAAAAGAGCAATGTAAATTCTTTTATAGATTACCTACTGTGGGGAGATCAGACAAGTGAACGAACTCACGAACAGGGGTTCTTAAAATGTGGCCCTTCACCAGCAACATCAGAATGAACTGGTAATTTGTTAGGAATGCAAGTTATCTGGCCCCACACCCTACTCAGTGTAGTAGAAATTCTAGGAGTGGGACCCAGAAATCTGTCTAACAAGCCCTCCAGTTGATTGTGATGCATACTGAAGTTGGGAATGACCATATTTGAATATAATCCAATGTGATTATTACATTGAGAGGGAGTACTAGAAGCAATTATGCCCAGTGATTTTAAGTTATCTTTCTGCCCTCTTCATGGCCGATTCATTTTAAAAAAATAGATATTTGGGGCTCTTGGGTGGTTCAGTGGTTGAGCCTCTGCCTTTGGTTCAGGTCGTGATCCTGGGGTCCTGGGATTGAGTCTTGCATCAGGCTCCCTGCAGGGAGCCTGCTTCTCCCTCTGCCTATGTCTCTGCCTCCTCTCTGTGTGTGTCTCTCATGAATAAATAAATAAAATCTTTTAAAAAATAGATATTCAATCAGGAATTTGTAGTTATAGGAACACAAGTTGACTACTGACAGTAAATTTGATTGGTTTGCATAAGTATGCATTCAAAGCATACTCTCATTTCTTACTCACCTGAGGTGGGATCAGTATAGTTAAGGAAGTATTAGTCATAGAAGTGAGATAAAGTTCCATTTTCTTCTCTACAATAATTTTCGAGAGTTGTGTACTTCCCATGACTCCAGGGGATCAATTTGGATGATAAAAGGAATAATGAAAACTTGCCATTCTGCCTTTAAAGCATCGAAATCACACAATATGAGTCCAGCATAAACAGAAAAAAAGAAAAGATTTTCTCACTTACTTAAAGAAGTACAATGGAATTTTTCTTCTTTTAATGAAAAAGCTAAAAGTAAATAGACACTTGAAATGTTAGAGACAAAGGAATGGAAAAGTGGATAACAAACTAAAAAGGCAATTTAGCAAAATGTAGGACAAAATGATAGACGTTGAGTAAACTGGACACAATATGACATGGGAAAGAGTTCCAGAAGTTCAGTCATTTTTACTTAGGTGGTAGGCTTCCATGAGTTTATAACTGTATTTCTTTTTGCTGTTTTCTGCCTTCACAGAAGTAGCAAACAGCCACAATATTAAAGTATAGATTACTTGCTCTTTTCTCATCAGTCCTTCATCTCCAGCCATTGTCTACTTTCTGTTCTCACTTTTGAACATGGTGTCCTGGTAGAAATGCATATTTTCATAGGACTTTCCAACACAGTTACTTAATTGTCATCACTTTCCAAATAACTCTCTACCCCAAGAAGCATATGGCATTCCCAAGTGCATTTACCAGCCCCCAAAAATCTTAAGTTCAAGTAATGTAGAGGTTGATGGAGTACAGGACCTGCTGCCCCAAAGTATGGCACCTTGGCCATACATTGAATATTTCAACTGAAGCAGTTTGAGAAAAATGGCAGAAGCAGGAAGGTTACTCTGATCTTCCTACCTACCCTTCTCGCCTGAAACAGTTAATAAAATCTGCATGTGAGGGATGCCCTCACCATACCTGAAGGAAAAAACCATTTTTATCTCTGAAGACTACACTAAACTCTTACCCCTTAATCTGTCATCTTTCCACATAACTGCCCACTTTGAAACTGTGCCCCACAGGGCTAATGAGGTTACAACCAGCAGAAATCTAAAGCTTGTTTTTCAGAGAGCATTTCTCCCTGGTCAGCTATTGTGTCTTTTCAGACCCCACTAACAAATCCACTAGCCATCTCTGCTAGTCTCAAAGACTAGCAGAAGCCTGGTCTCAAAGTCAATGGGTATGTTTTCAGCCTGTGAACAAGCAAGACCCTGCATTCCTTCCCCAAGATAACGAGCTCAAGACTCCATCCAGTTTACAGTGACTGTTGAAGCATGCCCATACCTCTTCCTCTTGTCCTAATATAACCTGACTCAGGGGCTGAATTTTATCTCCTTCTGATGTTGCTTTCACCCCAAAGTGCACATGGAATATATGTTACATACATGTTTGCTCAATGCACATGTTCCGTGTTTCCTCATGAATAGTCATAAGTTTCTCTGCCCTTTTCATCAATATGTTTGTAATCTCAACCCCTATGGTTATACAAAAACTTGCTCTCTCTCTCTCCTTGGAGATTTGAGGCTTGCTCTCCTGTCTTTTCATTTGACTGCCTGTCTGATAAATCCTTTCCTTGCTGCATACCTGATGTCTCAGTGATTAGCTTTGCTGTGCAGAGGGCAAATGCATTTGGGTTCAGTTACAACTTTTCATCAAACCTTGCTTGAAAATACACAAATCTGTATCTTTAGGTCTTCATTTCCTTATAGGGGTTTCCATGTCATGTAAAACTTATGTTAATACATTTTGCATGGTTTTTTCCTGTGGATCTTTCCTTTCTAGTTTAAATTGCAGGCATCGCCAGGCATCCAAAGGGTCGAGAAAAACTTTTTCCTCCCCAACAAGGTCGTAGAAACTCATGAGGGAAAAGAGCATCTTAAAAGCAAAAGATTGGTCTTTTCTGTATGTATATTTTGCACAGTTGATAGAGCCATAGTTAACCAGTTAACAGGTGACAATTGCTAGGAATATGCCTTCCTAGAATAAAGGTGGCAACAAGGACACTTTACTAATTTGGATTACTACAAACCAAAGCAAAACACCACCAACTAGTACCAGTCTCAAATATTCAGAACTGAAACTTCTATTTCCAAAGTAAGCCTCCAAATTGGAAATGATATTTTACATGGAATTTTTAAAGGAAATGACCCAATAACCTGGGCTCCTTTTATATTGCATGAAAGACTGGCTTGTACATCTTTAAAAAAATAAAGGAGCCATAAAACATTTACACTAACGAAGAAGTTAGGATGTTTCCTCATGCATTATATTGTATGACTAGCGTATTACAAGTAATTATTTGCCAATTTTTAAAGGTTTGTACATGAATGACAATAATATATTAGCTGTGCATACATTAAAAGTATGATTTCCAGGTACATCTTGGTGGTTCAATTGGTTAAGCACCTGACTCTTGGTTCCAGCTCATGTCACAATCTCCCAGCTGTGGCAATCGAGCCTCAAGTCAGGCTCTGGGCTAAGCACAGAGTCTGCTTTGAATTCTCTCACCTTCTTCCTCTCCCTCTTGTTCATGCACACTCTCTTTCTCAAATAAATTAATAAAATCGGAGGAAGAAAAAAAAAATTGATTTCCACAATGCCAGTCTGAGACTAAGAATAGAAACCACTGGCCGGAAAAAAAAAAATAAAAAATAAAAAATAAAATAAAAAAAAAAAAAAAAAAGAAACCACTGGTCGGGAGCTCATACTTAGTCTAGCAGTATCTTTAAAATTTAACCATAAATATGATTTAAAGCTCAAACTATAGATGTAATCAATTACTTATTGACCTTACTGAGCTTATTTAAAAGAGAAATTTTTCAATTGATCAGCTTTATTTTGTTTTTACGATTTATATCCACAACTAAAATCTAAGTTATGTGTGCTTTTTGTGGAAAGGAAAAGGAGACATTGCAGCTGATATATCTGAAAGATCAAATCATGTAGGATGCAGCAAACACAGTGCATAGAGGGAAATTGATCTCATTGAATGCATGTATTAGAAAAATAGAAATATCTAAAATCAATAATATAAGTTCTACATTAGGAAACTAAAAAAGAAGAAGGTCAAATCAAATGCAAGGCAAGCAAAAGAAATAATAAAAATGAGAGTAGATATTGATGACATTGAAAACAGATCAGTGAAACTAAAAACTGGTTCTTTGAGCAGATCAATAAAATTGATTAACCTGTAGCCAGGATAACTAAGAAAAAAAGGGAGCGGACACAAATTACTAATAACAAAAATTAAAAGGAGTGGTTTTGTTTGTGATATCTTTTGTCGGTGAAATGTTTTCTTCTTCTGTATGATTTTTTGTCTCTCTTCTTTTTAACATTTTCTGCTATTTCTTTTTGCAGCTTGCATTAGTAGAGTCTCTAGAGTTTCTGATCTAACCTGGGACTTTTTTTAAGATTTTATTTATTTATGAGAGAGAGAGAGAGAGAGAGAGAGAGAGAAGCAAAGACACAAGCAGAGGAAGAAGCAGGCTCCATGCAGGAAGCTTGATGTGGGACTCTATCCCGGGTCTCCAGCATCAGGCCCTGGGCCGCAGGCGGCGCTAAACCGCTCAGCCACCTGGGCTGCCCTAAGCTGGGATATTTTTTTAGTACAAAAGGGGATGCTAACATAATTAGAATTGTATAACTTCTGAAACATTTATTTATTAACTGAAAATTTCATTTTATTACAGTGGTGGGCCATTATATTTTTATATAAAATTCAGTTATATAAAATTAGCTCTTACCAAAAACTATTTCCAAAAGGAAAATTATTTATAAAAGTAAAATTAGCATTATATACACATACATTCAAGCAAAATTATTGCTTTGTACTATTTGAATACTTTAAAATATCATAATAATTAATTTTGATACATACTGATATCATTTAATCCATTTCTTACCTGTATCTCTCTCTGATGTCATATCAACAGTATTTTTTCTTAAATTATTTATTCCACATGGTCTTAATATTTTAACTTTCTCTTCATAAAAATTTGTATTATTTTTTAAAAGATTTTATTTATTTATTTATTTTTAGAGAAAGAGTACTAGGAGGGGAGAAGCAGAGCAGGAGGATGAGTGAGAGGGAGGGATAAAGAATCTCAAGCAGACTGCACTGAGCATAGAGCCCCCCACAGGGCTTGGTGTCACAACCCTGAGATCATGTCCTGAGCCTAATACCAAAAGCTGGATGCTTAACCAGCTGAGCCACCCAGGGGCCCCCAAATTTGCATTCTTATGGTTAGTAAATCTGAAATTGTTAACAACTCCAATTAGCTCTTCCTGAGAAGCTACAATATTTTAAATTTAGAAAATTATCTCATAGATTTTGAGGAATCTGGTCAGCTCAAACCCAATTCAACTAAATGAGAATATTTCTACTCTGATTGAAATGTATAACTATTTCACCCTAAATATTTTCACAAATATTCACTTTTTGCCACCTTTCAGAAGATCTATCAAATAAATTTTGCAAGATAAAACATCTCACATAGATGTTTACTTAGGATTACTTTTTAATATGAAACCAACTTTAGATGCCACAAATTGTTGCACATCACAAACTCATTCCATTCCTGGGAAGACTATGAATGTGTCCAGTTCAAATAGTAATTCCACCAAAAGATTCTATTCATGCACAAGTCAACATATTTCAAAGTGCAATTACAGAATTTTTAAATTAAATTGTATACCATTTACACTCAATCTTTCATTCAATAAGTTCTCTGTATTTGTGGGCATTTATTTCAAAATCTTCCTTTTTGCAAACTCGGATCTCAGTAAATCCTATCCAATAAGTTATTTTACCAAAATCTAGAACAATACTCAGGCCAGAACAGACACTCAACCATATATATTTGTGGGCTGTATTAATAAATCAATCGATCAGAATTTGAGTAAGGTGTACAAAGTTCTGTAGCTACAATTATGGATTTGGCCTTTTTAAATTGCAGTTCTATCTTCGTTTTGTATTTTCTGAGGCTATGTAGTTGCATGAAGTAGTTTGACAGCATATTTTCTTGGTGGGTTATATTTTTTATCAATATGAAATTCCTATCTCAGCATTCATTGATTTTTGCCTTGAATACTATTTTGTATTATAAAGCTATACCATCTTTTTTGTTACAATTTTTCCTTCCTCTTATTTTCCAATCAGATCCTTTGTTTTTTCAAATTTGTCTCCTAAAAGGATCATTTCATTTAATCTAGGACCATCATTGACTGTATATGCACCATTATATAATTTATCTCTGTGAAAGAAAAATCTCTGCTAATTAATGTGTAAATAGGTATATAATAAATACAATGTATAATACAGATAAATATAAGCAAACATAATGTGTAAAAATAATGTATATATTACTTAGATCTATATTTTATACTTTATGGGGCAACTCTTACAAATCAGTATTTAGAAATTGGTTGTTAACATATCTCAACCAGGTGCATATACGTACATATACGTATTTTTTTTTTAAAGGAATATAACCAAAATCAAATGGTAAAGGTATGCCTAAGTGAAAATTTCTTCACATTAAGAATCCAAGACTAAGAATTAATCTTAATCTTTACATTAAGAATCCAAGATTAAGAATCCTGAATGGCTTTTTACTCAGGGATGTTGATATTCACTCTTTCCATATGCTATTGTCCTGTGTGCCTTCAAGAGAATGCAGGAGGTGGCGTTTATTAGAGAGTTTCATTCTTGCCTCCAGAATTTCTTTCCAAGCTGCTGACACTTGTTCTGACAAGGTTTGATGTCCATGTTTTCTCAAACTTATTCTAAGATGTCGACAGAAGGTTTTCAAACAGTCCAGACTTAGATTTCTTTCAAATGATCCTTAATGATTTGTGGACCAGAACATCAAAGGGTAGCTATTGCCCCATCTTGCCACCACGGATTATAAGCAAGCTGCACAGCCTAGTGACTACTACATCCCAAGTGTTGTCTCGATATGCTGACGTGTCTGTCGTGCCTAAGATATTTTGTAGTTTCAGAATTGTCAAAAGTGACAATAATACGCATCTTAGAATCAAGGAAACATATAGAGCTTGGCTTTATTTTCTTTAATGAGTCTGAGAGATTGTGCTACTGGACATAAATCCATTTCTATGTATAATTATTACTGATATATGTGGACATAAATCTGCCACCAAATTGTGTATATTTAAAATAGTAACAGGAACCTCCAGCCTCCATGCAATTCAACATCTCAAACATGAACTTTCTAAAATCCACTCCTTTTTTAAAATTCCTATGTGTTATAGAAAAGAAATATATATCCTTTAATTATTTGTTGTATCATAATAGCTCACCACAAAATGAAGTTTAAATTTAAGCTTATAAATAAATAAATAAATAAATAAATAAATAAATAAATAGTGATGCAAATTAAAATCACTGGATCGTTGTGTGAGGATGCCGATGTAAAATATGTAGATGGGAAAAAAAAATTAAAAAAAAAAATAAATAAAATAAAATAAAATATGTAGATGGGGGAACCACACTATTCCTGCTTTCAGTATAATGCAGTGTACCTCGTAAAACCAAACCGTTGATTTTTCAGAATTGTGTAGTGTCTATATTAAGGTGATTTCTAACAACAAGAATGTGCTCCTTGTAGGAATAAAATTGATTGCTATGAATCTTTACGATGAATCCATTTAATTCGAATAAAATCCCTCCTGAGTGAAATACCTAATATTTCACTTCAAAATGGATTTAATTACCTATGTTACCATTTTTATTTTCTGAATAACACTCATAAAAAGATAAGATTTGAAAAAGGTTATAAAAGTCTGAATTTAAAATTCCAAGTTTTTGGCGCATCTTGGGGAGAAAATGCTATCCACCTGCAAGAGTTATTAGGATGACAGTATTTACTATTTACTTTAAATTCTGACAATGTTTTCCAGGAAACTTTAGGGTAGGAAACAGTAAGACATTATCTTTGAGAAAAATGCAGTTTTACTCTGATGGTTTTCAAACCCAATCTTTCTTCAAAGGAAGAACACTCTGCTTTTAAATGCAGTTCATTACTGTTCTCCTAGAAATGCAAAGAATGGGATGAAGCAGGAAAGGATTCTTATTTTTACTTTGACTACTATTCTCTCGGCCTTATGCCACTAAATGTGTGAGAAATAGAAGAACTTTAAGGGACAGTCAGTAAATAAATACAGAAAGTGAACAAACCATAATAGAAAACAATATCTTTAGGGTAATTTTTTTTTCTCCGAATCAGGATCTCACTAAATTCTAACTTTCATAAGTTTGAGAAGTTAAAAAATGCTTTTTTTCTGTTATCTTACTATTTACCAAATATATTTTATATGCTATAGACTCAATAAAACTGAAAGGGACAGAGTCCCCCAGGACAAATAGACAAAACCTTAGGGAAAGACCATTGTCTGTGTTTCTCTACAACAATTTTAAGCACAGGAAATGAAAAACTAATAGGCTGCCTTTCCTTTAATTACTTTAGCCTGTAGAAAATAAGTGGATTGTCTATTTTAGCCCTCAGTGGTATCATCTAGATTATGTTTTTAAGCTTGGAGACCGAAAGGGAAGAATAAAGACAAAAATTGTTTAACCTTAAATATAACCTAGATATTAAGGATGATATCAAATGGGGGGGGCACTTGGATGGCTCAGTTAGTTGGGTGTCTGTCTTTGGCTCAGGTCATGATCCTGGAGGCCTGGGATGGAGCCCCTGGTGAGCAGGAAGCCTGCTTCTCCCTTTTCTTCTGCCTGTGTTCCCTCTCTCTCTAAGTACATAAAATATTTTTTTTAAAGGATGATATTGAATGGCTCAAATAAGGTATAGTCCCTTCTGTGTTAACTCATTTTCAAAATTCCAGAGTCATCTTGACCTAAGTTATTAAGGAACTCATAATCTGTCCCATTGAATTCAAGGGTTGGTTCACCAAAAACAAAGAAAAATCATACAAGTAGCTCTTGTGAGGCAAGATTTTCTCTTTTTTTCAATGTATCCCCATTGCCTTGCACAGAGTCTAATTGCATCATTAATAAATGTTTGATATCTATTGTTTACTGAAAGAATTTTTTTAAAGATTTTATTCATTTATTCATGAGAGACAGAGACATAGACAGAGGGAGAAGCAGACTCCCTGCGGGAAGCCCGATGTGGGACTTGATCCCAGGACCCCAGGATCACGCCCTGAGCCAAAGGCAGATGCTCAACCACCAAGCCACCCAGGTGCCCCTATTGAAAGAATTTTTAACTGAGCTGACCCAACTACCTAGGAAAATGACCTGCCACCTGTCTCCCCAATTTCTAACCCTTTCAAGCACACACATGCACACGTATACACACATCAAGGAAGTTAATAATAATCATTTTGCCTTGTTAGTTCTCTCTTCCTTTAAGAGAGCAACTACATTTCTATTTGTCCTCACATGTAGTTTTCTGCAGTTTTCTAATTAGGCTTCCAGAGAATCAAGGGGAAAGAGATTTGGTTGAGAAGCATGTCTTTCTGAATTGTGCTGTAAATTGCCTCTGACAATGACATTTATACTTGCCAGACATTCAGTTGAGCAATATGACTACTGTGGCAGTATAAATTTATGCTAGCCTATATAATTGCTGATGATGGGAGCAAGATAATTGAGCTTAATATTTGATGAGAAAGACAGAAAAATTACGATCCCTCCTGGTCCCCAATATGCCGAGTTCCCAATTATCAGGATTTGAAGCTGAGTGTCACAATGAAAAGAAATAACAACAGTGGCGAGCCTCATCGAGAATTACAATTTAGCCAGGGGGAGAGATTAAGGCCTGCTAATGATAGGTGAAGAATTGGTCCAGGGATTCTGCTCAGATGGAAATCAGAACCCACAGATAGTGGCTAAATCACAGTCTGAAAGGCAAAACTTAGGCTGTATGACAGGGAGGGTTCAGGGACAGGGCAATAATCAGGGAACAGCCAGCATGCCAGAAAAGCTCCAAGCAGGCAGTTTTGAGCCAATGGAGCACGGAAGGATTTTCATTTCCATTTCAAATGGCCAGTGATCCCAGTCCTGTATGTGCAACAAAACCCAGGATTGACACCCAGCTCTTGGACTTCATATGTGACCAAATCAGCTTGGTAGGCCCATGGGGGTTTGCCCTGGACACGAGGAGACCAAATCATTCTCATCATCAATGCACTTGGATTGGTTCTTCCTCGTTGCTAATTCAGTCAAGGGACAGTCCTTAGTATTCATGAAGTCTCACCTCCTAAAATAAATACCATTGTATGCACTCATCCATTCAGGTGAGCTTCGCTAAGCCTTTCAGATTTGGAAATGAAAGTTTTGCTCTTACTAGATGGTGCCACATTGGAGGCAGCTTTGTGGTATGAATGGGAGTTTAGAAATAAATAAAATTTAAAGATATTATGTAGTCATGACTGTAGAGACTTATTTTTTCTGAGCCAAGAGACATGCTGGCATACTCATATTTAATCACCACAAATTTGAAAATGCCCATATTTGGTTTTATTCTTCACAAATTCTTGCTAAAAGAAAATAAGATATTGTCTGTATTTCTCTTGTTATCCTTCAGTTTTTAGTCATTTATCTCCATCAGTTCTGATCTTATATTCAAGTCAGATTCCATGAAACAGTATGTATCCTTGTTAATAACAAGCTTCCATTTTGATTTTGCGCTCTCTAGAGAATGTGGACAAAGCACATCAAATATGAGAGAACTTCTCAAGAAAATTGGCCAGCAAGAAAATACATCAATTTCATAGTTATTATACCATTTTCTTTCCACCTAGAGCAGAACTGAAATAGTTCCTGTTATGGGGTTCAAGACCTACCTTCTCATGTATTCCTCTGCCCGTAATGATGGCCTCCTGGAGAATCCTGAAATAACAGCCAAGATACATACAAGTCTTCAATCTGAATCTGAAGAAATGCTAAATATCCCTTGATCTTCCAGCTTTATGGAAATAAGAGAAAGGTCTCTAAAGCCCAGATCAATAAAGTAAAAATTGAAAAACTTAACTGTTCTTCTCTCTTTATCCACTGTATTAGTTTCCTATGACTGCTACAAAAAGTTATCACCAACCAGGTAGCTTAGGAGAACAGAAGTTTATTCTCTCACAGAAGCCAGAAGTCCAAAATCAGTATCACCAGGCCAAAACCAAAGTTTCAGCAGGGTCATGCTTCCTCCGAGGCTCTCGGGGGATTTTGTTCTTGCCTCTACTAGCATCTGGTGACTGTCAACATTCTTTGGTGTGATGGTTAATTTTGGGTGTCAACTCGCCTGGGCTGAGGGATGCCCTGATAGCTGGTAAAACATTATTTCCAGGTGTGTGAGGGTGCCTATGTAAGAGATTCACATGTGAAATAATAAAGAAGATTGCTCTCGCCAATATGAGTGGGCATCATCCATTCTATTGAAGACTTGAAAAGAATAAAAAGCCAAAGGAAGAGTAAATTCATTCTCTCTGCTTGAGCTGAGACATTCATCTTCTCCTGCTCTCGGATATCAATGCTCCTGGTCCTCCAGCTTTTAGACACGCACCGGATTTACATCATCATCCCCCAGATTCTCACTTGGACTGAATTATAACATGGGCTTTCCTGGTTCTCTAGCTTGCAGAAGACAGCTTATGGGACTTCTTGGCCTCCATACTTGTCTGAGTCAATTCCTAAAATTATTCTATTGGTTCTGTTTCTCTGGAGAATCCCGCTTAATACACTTAGCTCATGGCCACAGCACTCTACTCGGCCTCCTTGATCACATTGCCTTCTCTTCTGTGTGCAATCTCCACCTGCCTATCTTTTATTAGGACACTTGTGATTGCAATTAGGCTCACCCAGATAATTCAGAATAATATCTCCATCTCAAAATCATTAATTTAATTGTATCTGCAAATACCCTTTTCCTATAAACAGTAACATTTCCAGTTTCCAGGGATTAGTACCCAACATCTTTGGGGCCATTATTCAGCCAATTTTGTTCACATTGCATAATCTTACAAAATGTTCTTCAAGTTCAACTTTCTTATCCCATAATAAGAGGCACAAATATTATTGAGAGAACTGGAATGAGTAATCTTTGCTCCTGTATCAGAGATGTTTGTCCTCAGAGGGTCCATTTCATGATTTTATCTTTTTTGTATAGACTCTTAGTTTCTTGCAACATACAATTACACCAACTAGATCTGAACCAAACACCACTGGATTCCAGGCACTCTGACATCTTCAGACATCACCAAGTCCCCCTACATTTTTACAATCCTGCAGATCAAATAGTTAAAGGGGAAGCTCCCCACCTCCACCTCAACAAATTCCAACTGTCTAGACTAGCAATTTACAAAAGGTTTGCCCTCAGTTGCTTCTGCCCTCAAATGTTAATAGATACTGATGGGGAGAAATGTGACTCATGATCAAATCAGTTTAGAAAACCCAACAATGAAAAACAGTAAACAGTAAAAAAAAAAAAAAAAAAAAGGCACTCAGGTGGCTCAGTCTGTTAAACATCTGTCTTGGGCTCAGATCATGATCTCAGGGCCCCACATCAGGCTCCATACTCAGAAGGGAGTATGCTTCTCCCTCTCACTCTCCCCCTCCCATCCCCTATCATGATCTCTCCCTCTCTCTCAAATAAATAAATAAAATATTTTTTAAAAAATGTTAAACACAATTCACTGGGACACCTGGGTGGCTCAGCTATTGGGAGCCTGCCTTCAGCCCAGGGCATGATCCTGGAGTCCCAAGGTCAAGTCCCACATTGGGCTCCCTGCATGGAGCCTACTTCTCTCTCTGCCTGTATCTCTGCCTCTCTCTGTGTGTGTCTCTCATGAATAAATAAATAAAATCTTAAAAAAAAAAACCACTATTTACTATGGGCCAACTGAGAGCCTTCAATAAGCTGATGTATGCTGGGATTCTCCTAGAAGGTGGTGGTATGTGTACCACTTCCTGGTCATAGCCCATTTATGAGGGATTAACTTCAGGGGACCAGAAAGGTGTGTAGATGATAGTTTGTGGAAATCATATCTACACAGCACCAATATTACAAAGCAAGTATGGGGTGGTCATAGCTATAAAGAAATGCAAGTTGCTAAGAGAGCTATCAGGCTTCTTTCCAGGAGAGCCTCAGAAAAGGAAGAGAAAAATACTGCCTGGCTTCAGCTTCCATCCCTTAAGCTAGGTATGCTCAACATACTTGCCTAATTTTTTTAAGACACCTATTTCAACTTGGCATATTTGATGGTGTACCTCTGTAAATAATGAGAGTAATCAAGTTCTGCCAATTACAAAAATTTGCTTTATGGCAGATCAGTATAGAGGGCTAGGTAACATCTGAAAAAAAGATTTCCTGAGTGATCTGTAGGGTAGCATGGCTTTGGCTTTTTTTTTTTTTTTTTTTTTTTTTTTTTTTACTTTATGGGGCCCAAGAGGAGAAAAGTAAACAGTTCATCTGAGGACTTGCCCACCCAGCCTGGGGAGGTAGTCCAATCAAAAACTACAGGAAAACCAATGGGCTAGCCTTTCTGTCCTGCCTTGAGATGTCTTGGGCTTTCAGACTGTAAGGTTATGATGCTAATCAACAAAACTAAGTATGAGGCATTACAATCATTACAGAAATCTTTCATGTAATAGTTCTTTGAATTACTTGAACAACAACAACAAAAAAAAATCTAATAGACTCATTCAAAAAGACTTAACCCTGAAGTACTTAGGACAATGGCCTTTGTATGAAAGTGTCCTTGGAGCCCTTAAGACTCAGATCTAACCAGTTGAAAAACCCCCATAAAAGTACTCAGACGCATGGGGGGAGAAACAAGGAAAATATGTTATTTTTATTCTATCTACACATTTCAAAAGAAAACAACCTGATAGCAAGGGTGGGATGGGAAAAGATCCTGGTGTAACAGACAGGGCCAGTGACATAATTTCCAAGGCATAGCACAAAATGAAAATGCAGGACTTCTCTGTTCACAAAGCTGGCAAAAAGCTCCCTCCTTGCTCTTGCCATTGTCTCTTGACCAGCCCTGGTATTTTTTTTACTTACTACTAAATTTTGCACTATCTTGGGAGAGTAAAGACCTCACAGCTCCATGCAGCTGGAAAGAGGGTGCACACCCAACCACAAGAGGGTCCCTGTACCCACAACCAGGCCTCCTGCTGGGGGCGGCAGAAACAAGGCAGTAACTGGGAAGAGCAAGAGAGCAGGTGCTGGAGCATCTATCTGTCCTGGGGAAGCACCAATGTGGCAGAAGGCAAGCCCTCACCCGAACCAAGGCTCCAGGCCCCTAGCCCATACTTCATTGTCCCATCAGACCTCCATCATCTAGCATAAACTCAAAGATTAAATTATTAAGAATTTCAAGATGGCAATTGCAAAGCATTAAACTCCAAGTCCCTGTATTGGTCACCTGTGAAGCAGGTCCTAGGAACAGAGGGTCATCCAAGCCAGGGCATATGGATTGATTGCATGATGACAAATGAGAGCTGACTGAGGCACGGAAGTGGTGACTCTGGCACAAGAAAATCCTCCTCTCCCTATTTTTTTCTCTGCTCTGCTGAGCTGCCAGGAAAAAAACAAATGAGATTTAACCAAATATGTGATGAAAGGGAGACTTTCCAAGATGTGCTTCGAGTACCTTCATTTTCTCTTTCTTTTTTTTTTTTTTTTCATTTTCTCTTTCTTATTGATGACACTTTCAATTAACAGCTTTGCTATTACTGAGTAACTATAAAAATGTTTAGGAAATAAACCTATTCATTTTACTTCATTCTACCTCTTACCCGAACCACTTATTTTTTTTTTATTAGTACCAAGAAGATGCACAAATTTTAATCTAGTTGTGATTAAATTTAGTTCCCCCACACATTGAGAGTGACTGTAAAAAAAAAAATAGTACAATTATGTATTTGGTATGTGGTGACACAATCTGAACAATTTTTCCTTGGTATTTCTAATGTTTTGAAATCTTTTCTGAATTGTTTTCATGTGCTTGGGAAAAAAATTATCATACAAGGATTGAGACCCATAAATTTCACAAAGAGGGCAGTTAGTGACTTTTTTTAAATGTAGCTTCTCTTTGCCAAATTCAGAGGATCTAGAACACATTAAATAAATCATCAAAAAGATGAAGTCCTCAAAGCTAGAGGAGACTGTGGGTAACAAAGGGCTGCTAATGAGAGTAGCAAAATTTTATTACAACGTCCTGCAGTTCTTTCAAAATTATGAAATGATTTATAAAGTTCTGACAAGGGAATAATACGGCATCGGATGCGGTCTTATTAACTGTAAAGCATCTAATTCTTGAACAGATGCATTATCCCTATTCAACTACCTCCAGGGGCTAATTCAACACCACAGGGTATAATTTGAGGGAAAAAGGGAGTACTTTTCTTTTTCTTAATAATATTATAGTTTCAGCCTACTCTGCTGCAGTCATAGGAAAAGGACACAGAAAAATAGCCCTGTTTGAGTCCCAGCAGCAAAAACACCTGAGGGGAAGAATCCTTCCCAGGGCTTTTGTCCATTACTATTTTCAGCCCAACTGTAGAGATCTGGAAAGATCAACACAGAGTCTAAAGTGGATAAAAACATAGTGAAACACAGTTTCTAATGGGATGGACATTCTGCAGGAGACAGGATTCATAATCTCCACAGAGCCCAGCTGATAACAAAAGATTCCTGGAAAGAAAAACAGGACTTGTGTTCTTTAGGATGAAATCTTCGAAGCAGGCTTACCTTGTTTTCTTTTTAATTGCAAGCATAATAGAGCTTTTTTCAGTATTACTCAGCCTCTTGTGTAAGAAATGTTAACGCTATTGGCAAATCCAGTTAACATACTCCCTCTGCTGGTTAATAGCTGCCTTCCTCAAGCATAAGGGCGTTCAAGTTCATCATCTCTTCCTCACATATGTGGTTCCTTCACACATCAGAATTTCTATTTTACACTACTGTCTAAAGAACCAAGTTACCTAAGTAAGCTATAAGTGAATAGCTTATAGAGTGAATAAGTAAATAAAAAATTCTTAAAACTATGTTTTTATTGAACTTATTATACACAAAATCTTCCTTCCTGCCTAATTCCAACCATTTTGAAGATTTTGATAACACTATCAAATTTCAACCTACCTCTGTTGCATCTCCTACAAACTAAATTCATTTCCAAAAGCCACTTCTTAAAAACTTTTACTAAAGTCATCCTGCCTCTATGATAACTAACTACATAACCTCTGATATCATAGAATACTTCCTAAAATATTTTCAACATTAAATATAAAAACTAAAATGCACACAGAAAATTATTCATTGCATTCCATTGACTAAAAAACTCATCTTCAGTTACTTAATGAGCAGTATCTTCCTTTTATGGCCTAAATCTCCATGCCTACAGCTGCCTTTCTAGTTCAGATCACCTTCATTATGTATTTACATTTCTCTACTCAGTTCTGTCCTGGCTCCAATTATTTTATTTATACTGCTACCAGGATAATTTCTCTAAACCAGAAAAATGTCCCAATAGAATAATTTCACTCCCCTGCTCATAAATCAACAGTCACTTTGAAACAAACCACTTAAAAAAAAAGAAAAAAAGAAAGAAACCACTTCTGTGCTATTTCCTCCATTAGCTTTTAAAGAAGTTGTAAATCTCTACAATTAAATACAAAATGTTGCATTTGTATGTGTATGTATTGCTCTGGAGAAAGGGTTGCACCGCTTTCATTAGCTTCTCTAAAGGATTCATGCCACCCCCCCTCCAAAACATGAGAACTCACTTCTTCTATGTGTCTACATAATACCTGCCCCTCTACACAAAGGTTAATATATACCCCTCATTGGCCCCTTTGTTCTGCTGGATCCCACACCCAGAATTGCCCCCTTTTCCACATGCCTCTATGCAAGTTCTGTCTTCCTCCAAAGGACGACCTCCTCTAACTCTTTTTTTTTTTTAATTTTTATTTATTTATGATAGTCACAGAGAGAGAGAGGCAGAGGAAGAAACAGGCTCCATGCACCGGGAGCCCGACGTGGGATTCGATCCCGGGTCTCCAGGATCGCGCCCTGGGTCAAAGGCAGGCGCTAAACCGCTGTGCCACCCAGGGATCCCCCTCCTCTAACTCTTTACTGAATTTCTAATCAGCAGCTCTCTCTTTAGCACTTAATCATTCTTTAATAATTTCCAATTATGATCAAATAACCATCTCTTAATATTTGTGCCATGCATATTGGTTTTATTTTCCCATCTAAGCTGCATTTGTCTCTATTGTATTGGTTAGTGTATTTTTTCATTCATTCGATGGTGAGCTCCCTGAGGACAGGACACTGTATTTGTATAAGCTTTCCCAGTATCCAGCATTGCACATGGTATAGAGATTCCCTAATGTCTGAAGAATACAACTATCAATGCTCTGAAGGAAACAAAATAGTTCAGTATTTTGCTTGCTTGGATTAAACCAGTACCCCAAATTATACTTAGTTATGGATTTTTAAAAAAGATTTTGTAAAAATATTCACAATCTAAGCTCTTCCTTACTTGGAAAAGAAAAAATAAAAGGGCTTCACTTTAGAGACACAATGGCACATCTTAGAAGTTATAGGCCTCAATACTTCAGTCTCTAAGGAAACACGTAGTCCACTACAAAATATTTGGAATTATATTTTCTTTGAAAATGGATGGCAAGAGACAAACTAAAATCCTGGTTTTATGGAGATTATATCCATATGTTAAAACCTGGTGGTAAGTGCTTTGGTTACAAGGTACAAAGTAATGTCTGATCCCATTGTTTTTCCTTTTGGGCCTCCATGAAGCAATATGCCATCTCATTAAAGTCTGTCCTGTATAATATAAATTTTTGCATTAAAAAGATATGTAAAGCAACAACGAAAAAGGCATAATGCAAAAGATCTCAGTGCTAGTTTAAAAACTTGAATGCATTAATAACAAGTACAATTACCTAGCTATTCTCAACCCTGAATGCCATTAAAATCAACTGGAAAGCTTTCAGAAGAATACAAATACTAGCCTCAGATTGAATTACTCTGAGGCAGCAATTAGGCATTTTTTTCTAAACTCCCCCAGATAATTCAAATGTAAGGTCAGATTTGAGAAACTCTGCCCTAAACCTAATCAAAATCATATCCAAACAGTGCTTATTGAGACAAATTATACAGCTCAGTAAACTAAATTCTGTAATACAGATTCCAGGCATGAATGAGAAAAAAGAAAGGCAGGAAGTTAGAAAGGAAAACAGGGGGAAAGATTGGAATTATCACAAGGGAAGGGAAAGATAATAAGGAAGATGTGACATTGTAAAACCTTGCTTCAGCCATCTTCAGACCAACAATTAGAAAAAATACTGCTCTAGACCTCTACAGCCTCCCAGGTGTTAGCTTGAGGTCTATTAGCCCTTAAAAAAAAAAATCATTTCATTAAATTATTTCACAAATACTTTCTCCCAAAGTCCCTTGATTTTATATAAGTTCTCAAACGTAGCTGAATCATCAGATTTAATTTCAATTTTTGGAAATACAGATTTCTTGTCCTCCCTCCAAAAGCTTATGATTCAGTAAAATTGCAGTGGGGTTCAAGATTTTATATCACTACAAGTTTTCTACGCATTTCCTAGGACCAAGAACTACTGATCTCCAATTACTAAACTTCTTCAGGGCAAGAGCATGCCCATTGCAGAGATACCCAAATCAACTTTTTCAAAATAACGCACATTCAGACTCAACCCAAGAGATACTCATTTGGCAGACAAAGAGTTTGGGCTGAAGCACCTGTATATTTTAAAGCACCGTAGGTCATACTGAAGGACCCAGAGTTGAGAAGCTCCAACATAATACACGATAAAATTTCAATGAGTAGTTGTTGAATACATCAAAGAATAATCTCTGTGGCTTTTGCCTCCTTTTAATCTTACAACTCACATTGCTTTTGATGGTAATTGTATTTTTATGACTCTTTCTCATTTCAGGGACAGGATGCTCCTTCAGAAGTATTGGTCTCCTAATTCTTACGAAGACTTGATAGAAAAAAAAAGATCAATATGGCATGCATGGATATTGTCTTCATGAAGCCAGGATTCCAAATAGCAGTGGATAATATCATGCCTCAATCCTACCTGAAAGATGTATTACATTCTTCAGTGAAAAGACTGAAGAATCTCAACTTTAGTAGACACCTTGGAACAAGGTGTGGGACACCTCAGAAGTGTGGGACAGGAGGGGGAGGGTATCCTGGGACTGCGTATTTTTAACAAGCATTTACACATGGCTTTATAATGAGGCAAGATTTGGAAACGCTGGAAAAGAAAGAAAGTAAAAATCAGCCAAGACATGAGGAGAATGTAGGATAAACAACCTGTGCTTAATCCAGTAAATAAAGAAAGGCAGCTGGTCATCACAGCACTTAATGTAGATTGCAAGGTGTTAGAAGCATGTCTCAGATGTAAGAAACAAGAAAGACAGTATGTCACCCCAGCGGACGTGGAAATAGTAGTTAAGAAGCACAGCTTTTAAAAGTAACTACTGGGACACCTGGGTGGCTCAAGTCATGAACCCAGGATGCTGGCATCAAGCCCCATGTTGGGTTCCCTGATCAGTGGGGAGCCTGCTTCTTCCTTTCCCTCTGCCACTCCCCCCCAGCTCATGCGCTCTCTCTCTCTCTCTCTCTCTCTCAAATAAATAAATAAAATCTTAAAAAAAAAAAATAAAAGTAACACTCAATCTCATTAAGCCCATTCTTTCCACTTCAAGAAATGATTTGAACTGGCTAACAAATTACAAGTACATGGATATTGAATAAAATAAAAATGTCAGGGGCACCTGGATGGCTCTTGGTTTCGGATCAGGTTATGATCTCAGGACAGCAAGATCTAGCTCTGGCATTAGGCTCTGAACTCAGCATGGAGTCTGCTTGTCCCTCTCCTTCTGCTCCTCCCCCTACCCCCACTAGCTTGGGCTTGTGCTCTCTCTCCTCAAATAAAATCTTTTAAAAAAATAAAGATTCAAAAAATTAAAATACCAATTTATAAGGATGGAAGGTAGCATTTAATATCCATAAAATACTGACTGATGAAAGCTAAAACAGCTAAACTCAAAGGTTTGCTCTGAACCTCCCAGCAGCCTAGGAAAGTTTGATATGTTTATATACCTCTCCCACCTAGGGAAAGAAAGCACATCAGTTCATCAGGCAAAAGAAACTTTTTCTTAAATCTGAATTTAGGAAAAGTTTGTCCCAAAAGTCTTTTTATAAGGACCATTGAGAATGTAATGGGCTGTGAACTCTAAAGCAGTAAAGAACAAAGAATGTCATCCAACACATGGCTATATTTAATATCAAAGCCTCCATGAAAGCAAAGAGCATAGTGCTAATGATTTTGTACAGGTAGGTAGACTTCTGGTAACTTCCTCCAGTGGAAGAATGGCTAGTATCAGATTATGCTCAGAAAAGCTTGGGAAATTAACAAATCCATTAAGCCTGTGTTTCCCTAAATTAATAATTTCTAGGAATCACACAGGAGCTGGCAAGAGTATAAATTCCTAGACTGCTCCCTACGATCTCTGAGCTGGGACCAGGAATCTACATATAGAACAAATGATCCTCTTGATTGTTGAAAACCACCTCTGAGAACTCCCACTTTCAAAAATCTATGGTCACTGCTGGAATTGTTCTGATTCAAGAAAAAGAAACAGGAAGGGTCTGGCAGGTACACTGGCTGAAAGTAAGGGAAACCATGGTCTCTAAGATCAGTTTGTCCAAGTATGGCTCATTCCCCTTAATAGCTTGCTAAAAATACATACAAAAATACATCGCAGAGCAGGAAAATCCCCTTCTTCGTGATGTAATACAGGAATCTGCATTTTAACTAAGACTGCTGGTGATTTTGTGTACAATAAAGCTTGAAAAACTTTGTCCTAGCTATTGGACATACAAATGAAAGAGAAATGATTTTTTAAAATATATGCTTTATTATGTGAAGTAAAATCCCCGAGTTGAAATATGGCCAGAGTGGAAGATATGGAGCTCACACAGGTCATCCAAGATTTCTTAGAGAGCAATTTCAGATCTGTTCCAGGGCTTGAACCAGAAGTCAACTGAATATTGCACTAGTGATGATGAGTAATTAATCTAAAATTTCCAGCAACATTCAGCTCTAGGAAATGTCCTAATATAACATCAGTTGGCACTGCAGACCTATGCTTCCAAATATAATCATTCTTCCTCTGAAACCCTTCTTAAACAACAGCAGAGCCAGAAGACTTTTCAATTTATCTAATTAAATTCTCTCAATTTGCGAATGGAAAAAGCTGAAGACCAGAGTTCATGTCTGAGGTGACATGGCTAATTTTAGCACATGTACCTCAAAAATCTAGGCCCCTTGGTACTACCATTAAACAATGCCTAATATTACAAACTTGTTAATGCAAACCAAAGTTGTTATTGGTTGAGTTTGGTTTGTTTAAAGAAAGGGTTAACTTAAGCGGCACCTGGGTGGTTCATTCAGTTGAGTAGTTGAGGGGGGGGGTGTTGAGTCTGCCTTTAGCTCAGGTCAGGATCCCAGGGTCTGCTCAGCTGGAAGCCTGCTGCTCCTCCTGCCCTCCCCTCCCCCTGCTCATGCATGTGCTCTGTCTCTCTCAGATAAATAGATAAAATCTTTTTTTAAAAAAAAGAGTTAATTTAAGAGTTATGAAAGCAAGAGCTTAATTCTCTTAATATGCTCTTTTTCATGTACTAAGACCCTGACTCATCCTCTGTAAATGTTAATTTTTTTTTAAGAAGAAAGGACTTGATTTGGTTTTGGTTTACATTTATTCTTTGTTATATTTTGTTTTGTTTTCAGAGATGATACTTTTGTTGATCTAGCTATTCTTTTCACCCAGACTCCATATTTTTTTAAGATTTTATTTATTTATTTATTTATTTATTTATTTATTTATTTATTATTTACTTATTTACTTATTTGTTTATTTATTAACTAGAGAAAGAGAGTACAAGCAGGGAGGGGGGCAGAGGGAGATGGGGAGAGAGAAGCAGACTCCCCACTGAGCAAGTAGCCCAACACCGAGCTTCAACCCAGGACCCCAGGATCATGACCTGAGACTAAGGCAGACACTTAACCAACTGAGCCACCCAGGTGCCCCATCAGACCCCATATTTATAAGCTTCCTACAGTGAGTAGGGATAAAATCTGCACTTTTGAACAAACTGACCCCAATGGTCTATTGTTAATCCTATTACTTTGGCCATCATGGTATAATGTGGTTCTTTTTAAGTTTTTATTTATTTTAATTCCACTTAGCTCACATAGACTGTTATATTCATTTCAGGTGTACGATATAGTGACTCAATGCCCTCCTTAATCCCCATCACCTATGTAACCCATCCCTTGGCCCCTCTCTCCTCTGCTATCAGATTGTTCTCTATAATTGTCTGTTTCCTGCTTTGTTCTTCCTCTCTCTTATTTTTTTCCCTTTGTTTATTTTGTTTCTTAAATTCCACATATGAGTGAAACTATATGGTATTTGTCTTTTTCTGACTTAGAATTCCACTCTGTAGCTCCACCCATGTTACAACTGGCAAGATTTCATTCTTTTTTATGACTGAGTAGTATTCCATCATATTTATATATCACATCTTTTTCTTCATCAGTTGATGAACATTTTGGGCAGCTTCCATATCTTGGCTATTGTAAATCATGGGGCTGTAAACATGGAGGTGCACGTACCTCTTTGAATCAGTGTTTTTATATTCTTCGGGTAAATACTCGGTGGGGCAATTCCTGGATTATAAGGTAGTGTATTTTTAACTTTTTGAGGAACCTCCCTATTTTCCAAAGTGGCCACATCAATTTGCATTCCCACCAACAGTGCCCAAAGATTTCTTTTTCTCCACATTCTTACCAATACCTGTTGTTTCTTCTGTTTTGAGTTTAGCCATTCTGACAGGTGTGAACTGATATCTCATTGTAGTTTTGATTTTCATTTCCCTGATGATTAATGATGATGAGCACAGTTTCATGTGTCTGTTGGCCACTGGATGTCTTCTTTGGAGAAGTATCTGTATTTCTTCTGCCCATTTTTAATTGGATTTTTCATACTAGTTCTTATATACTTTGGATATTAGCTCTTTATTGGATATGTTCATTTGGAAATATATTCTCCCATTCCACAGATTACCTTTTAGTCTTGTTGTTCCCTTCACTATGCATCTTTTTATTTTGTTGTAGGCCCAATAGTTTATTTTTGCTTTCATTTGCCTTGCCTCAGGAGACATACCCAGTAAGAAGTTGCTATGGTTGATGTCAAAGAAATTACTGCCTGTGTTCTCATCTAGGATTTCTATGGTTTCCGGTCCCACTTTGTCCATTTTGAATTTATTTGTGTGTATAGTCTAAGAAAGTGATCCAGTTTCATTTTTTTACATGTTACTGTTCAGTTTTCCCAATATTACTTGTTAAAGAGCCTATCTTTTTCCCACTGGATACTCTTTCCTGCTTTGTTGAAGACTCATTGACCCTATAATTTGGGTTTATTTCTGGATTTTCTATTCTTTTCTATTGATCTGTGTATTTATTTTTGTGCCAGTACCATACTGTTTTGATTACCACAGCTTTGTAATAGAATTTGAATTCCGGAATCATGATACTTCCAGCTTTTCTTTTCTTTTTCAAGATATTTTTGGCTATTCAGGCTCTTCTATGGTTCCATACAAATTTTAGGATTGTTTATTCTAGTTCCATGAAAAATGCTAGAGGTATTTTGATAAGGATTATATTGATTTCAGTTTGCATAATTTGGGCAGTATAGACATTTGAATAATATTTGCTTTTCTAATCCATGAGCATGGAATGTCTTCCATTTCTTTGTGTTATCTTCAGTTTCTTTCCTCAGTGTTTTATAATTTTTAGAGTACAGATATTTCACCTCTTTTGTTGGGCTTATTCCTATGTATCTTATTATTTGGGGTGCAATTATAAATAAGATTATTTTCTTAATTTCTTTCTGCTGCTTCAGTATTACTATATAGAAATGCAACAGAAAACAAAGAAATGCAACAGATTTCTGTACATTAATTTTGTATCCGGCAGCTTTGCTGAATTCATGTATCAGTTCTAGCAGTTTTTTTGATAGTCTTTTGAGTTTTCTATATATAGTATCATGTCATCTGCAAATAGGGGGAGTTTTACTTCTTTACCAATTTGGATTACTTTTATTTCTTTTTCTTGTCTTATTGCTGTGGGTAGGATTTCCAGTACTATGTTGAACCAAAGTGGTGAGAGTCCTTGTCTTGTTTCTAACATGAGGGGAAAAGCTCTCAGCTATTGTTTTTTCCTATATGGCCTTTATTATGTTGAGGTATGTTCTGTTTGAACCTACTTCATTGAGGGTTTCTTTACCATGAATGGTTGTTGTACTTTGTCAAATGTTTTTCTGCATCTACTAAAATGATCATATGGTTCTTATACTTGCTCTTATTGATGTGATATATCACATCGATTAATTTGTGAATACTGAACCATCTTTGCAGCCCAGGAATAAATCCCACTTGATCACGGTGAATGATTTTTTTAATGTATTGTTGGATTCAGTTTGCTAAATTTTTATTGAGAAATTTTGCATCTATGTTCATCAGGGCTATTGGTCTATAGTTCTCTTTTTTAGTGGTGTCTTTATCTGGTTTGGTGTCAGGGTAATGCTGGCCTCATAGAATGAATTTGGAAGTTTCCCTTCCTCTTCCATATTTTGGAACAGTTTAAGAAGAATAGATATTACTGTTTGGTAGAATTCACCTGTGAAGCCATTCAGTTCTGGACTTTTGTTTTTTAGGAATTTTTTTATTGCTGACACAATTTCTTTGCTGCTTATTGGGGTAATCAAATTTTCTATTTCCTCCTATTTCAGTTTTGGTAAGTTATATGTTTCTAGGAATTTATCCATTTCTTCTAGGTTGTCCAATTTGTGATCTATGTTTTTCATAATATTCTCTAATAATTTTATTTCTGTGTTGTTGGTTGTTTTTTCTTCTCTCTCATTTGTGCTTTTATTTATTTGAGTCGTTTTTCTTTTTTTTCTTGATAAGTCTGGCTAGAGGTTTTCAATTTTATTGATTTTTTTCCCTAAGAATCAAGTCCTAGTTTCATTGATCTGTTCTATGGTTTTTTTAGTTTTTATATCACTTATTTCTGCTCTAATCTTTATTGTTTCCTTCCTTCTGATTGTTTTAGGTTTTGTTTGTTGTTATTTTTCTAGGTCCTTTAGGTGAAGAGGTTAGGTTGTTTATTTGAGATTTTTTCTTGCATCTTGAAGTAGGCCTGTATTGCTATCAACTTCCCTCTTAGAACTACTTATACTACATTCCAGAGGTTTAGGATTGTTGTGTTCTTATTTTCATTTGTATCATGTACCTTTTTATTTCTTCTTTGATTTCCTAGTTGACCCATTCATCATTTAGGAGCATGTTATTTAACCTCTATGTCTTTGTGGTCTTTCCAGATTTTTTCTTATGGTTGACTTCAAGTTTCATAGTGTTGTGGTTGGAAAATATGCATGGTATGATTTCAGTCTTCTTAAATTTATTAAGGTTTGTTTTGTGGATTAATATGTGGTCTATTCTGGAGAATGTTCCATGTGCACTTGAAAATAACGTGTATTCTGCCATTTTAGGATGGGTGTGATATACTGTTTTAAAGCCAGAATGGCCCTGGATCCCTCAGGAATCTGCTTTTTGTGAAAACTACTCCCTCTTGACATTTTCTAACAATACTACCCAGCTTTCTAGATATAAAATTAATCCTGCCTGAAAATGAGGTTAGCCCCCCTAAAAAACAAATATAGATCTTATTATGAGAATACACATTTTGACTTTATATTCAAAAAGAACTTTAGCACTGCCTTCAGCCCAGGGCATAATCCTCGGGGCCTGATCAAGTCCCACGTCAGGCTTCCTGCATGGAGCCTGCTTCTCCCTCTGCCTGTGTCTCTGCCCCTCTCTCTCTCTGTCTCTCATGAATAAATAAATAAAATTTTTTAAAAATAAAAACAAAAAGAACTCAGAAAGAAATGATGCTTTTTCTCTAGAGTTTTTATCTGCAACTATGTTATCCATAAGTCTTCCTAATGATCTACAAATCTGATTTTTTAAAAATGTCTTCAAAGGGAAAGACTCAGAGTAAACACTAATTATTTCCCTGAAACACTTGAGAGTGTTTGTGCGTTATTTTTGTACACATTTTCTTTTTCCTTTTAGCTTCATCTGAGCAAGGCCTTGTTAGAGTTTGATTGGAGGGGTCCTAAAAGCCTGCTAATGGCAGCTCTGAGGAAGAGAAGGCATTATTAGCACACATTTCAGGAAAACAGGCTTAGCAAACAAGTCCCTGCACTTAACAGAGGATAAGATGTTCTTACACCAGAAACACTATTTTACCTGAGACTCTACTGAAGGAAAGAATATTTTTAGTAAAACTTAAAGAAAAGATGTTGTGATCAGATATTCCTCGTTTTGATTTATGGAATATAAGAAAACCTATCGAATAGAACAATCATGATTAACAAATCCTGCCACCAAAAGAAATTTGAACTCTGACATGATTTCTGTAGTCTTGATGAAAACATTTGTCAAGTAAGGTAAGTGGAATTTATTTTTTAAAAGCCTCAGTCATTATGATTACATTTTTTAAAAAATCCATTTACATTTCAGGGGACCTAGCCCAAATAGACGCTTTTAATCCAGTGTATGATTCATCGATTATTTACTAGTTACCATGGGCCATTTACCACACTGCCAATGGAAAAGAATCTTTTATATTCACTCAACATTTTTTGTAAATCTGTTTTGCTTCTGGGACTAGGACTACAAGGAAAAATAAGATCGGAGCTCTTCCTGCTAAGACCCTGCTGACGAGTAAGAAAATAATTACAATTCCTTGTGGTAACTATTAGATGTTTAGATGCTAAGAAGGCCCTTGAACAACCAAGTTTTTTCCTGGGATGAAAACAGATTTATTTCAAAGCTCTCTCAAAACAAAACAAAACAGAACAAAAGCAAAGCCCTCTCCAAACTGAGGTTTATAGCATAAGGAATTGATCAGGATATATGCACATCCTGGAAGGCTGTCCCAACAATGAAAAAACAGTACAACAAATGTAAAGGCAGGATCTTTAACTGGATTAGTATGTTCAGAAGACCACTCATACTTTGGCATGTATACCTGCACTGGGGAAGGAGGTGGTAAGAATGGAAGGAGATTAGAACAGAAGCACAGGAAAATGCCAGGTTATAAAGGACTTTATATTCTATGTAATGATTTTTTTTAAACTTTACTCCATAAGTTCTGGGGGATCAAGGAGAACCTAAACTAAAGTAGTGAGGATAAAGAAGATTAAAAATATGTATGAAGTATTTATATATCTGGTGGTAATATGGGATAAATTAGTTTAACAACAAATACAGCTAAGTTTCGAAAATTAACACATCTGTTAACAAAAGCAAAGTTGACATTGTTAAACGGGGTAAATTTGAGGTACTCTTTTACTTCTATTCTCAGTAGTGAATTTACTTTAAAACTATAAATTTGGGGTTGTTTTAGGGACAACAAATGACAGCTATCATGTGCTGAATCTAATTTTTTGCATTCATTGAACTTAGGTGGTTCTATCCTTTTATGCCTATCTCAGTTCCACATGTTTATCATTTATATTCTGACTTCTACTAGCATTCTACTGCAGTCTGGCTTGAATGGGCCTTAAATCATCAGTCTTCCTTAACAGCATCTAGAGACTTCCTCTGTTAGGCAGTTCAGGTGAATGTCAAGTAATCACTCATCTAAAAACAAAATAAAAATACATAATATAGTGAGAGCTTTGAAAATTGAACTGTAAACACCCAGTACCAAAACAACAAAAATACAAAAATGCAATTTCATAAGGGTTTTTCAAGGTCTTAGAGAAGTAATTATGGAATACAGATTGATAAAAATATTGACTTCCCGTCAGACCATTCTAGGCCTATTTCAAGTTTCACCGTCTCCATAGATAATGGATCAGTTATAGATGTCAATGCCACCCAACACACACACACACACACACACGCACACACACACACCTGCGAGAGGTTATCTCCTTCTCTCTCATCCCCAATCATGTTTGTTAGCATGTTCTCCTGGCTCTATCTCCAGAATATATCTGAAATCTGACCTTCTCTCACCATTATGAAGGAATCAGGAGAATAATAAATAGAGGGATGTCAAGAAAGGAAGTTTCATGATGGACATATAGTTTCTAGAAGGAAGGTGCTGCAAAAAGGGGAAAAAACTACCATGGGTGGGAAATAATAGATGAATAAAGATTTCAAGAGTTAACTGTGTAAGTTTTATGTCCTTCATAGTGTGTGGCAATATAATAGATACTTTAATTACTTTGATTTAGACTTAATGAACTGCATGTCTTTGGATAATTATTCTACTTCCTGTCTAAACCATCCTTAAGGTCTAGCTTAGTAGAAGAACTATAGAGTCTCCGTTGATTGTTTTCAGTCAGTTCTCTCTTTGTAGAGGAATCTATTTACACCCCTAGTCCTGCTTTCTGTCCTGGGCATCAATTTTGTATTTTAACAGCCTTCTCCTCAAATACAACATCTTTAAAATTTGCCAGTTTCTTCTAAACCTTCCGCTGGTCTTCTGGTCTGTGTGAACAACTTCCATTCCCCTAAACAGCATCCACTTTGTTGCCTTCCGTCCTCTGCCCTTGACATTCAGACAGTTGCCAAGTCCTATCTTTTCTTCCTTTGCATCATCACATCAGTAATGTATTGAGATGAGCACACTCAAATTGGGCAATTTGAGGAGAGGTTAATAAAGGCATCAATACAATATTATGGAGAGAACCCATTACTACCCCCAGGACTAAAGGACTAACAAAAGGATAAAAAATGATAATGGAAAAAGGAAGCCACTTAGAAAAGGCTAGGTCTAACAGAAACTATAGGCTTGGGCCACAACAAGTCTATGATGATCCCCTAAAAGAGAAGCTGGTGGGGCAGCCCGGGTGACTCAGCAGTTTAGTGCCACCTTCAGCTCAGGGCCTGATCCTGGAGACCTGGGATCAAGTCCGCATCAGGCTCCCTGCATGGAGCCTGCTTCTCCCTCTGCCTGTGTCTCTGCCCCCCGCCCTCTGTGTGTGTGTGTGTGTGTGTGTGTGTGTGTGTGTCATGAATAAATAAATAAAATCTTTAAAAAAAAAAAAAAAAGGAAGCTGGTGGAGGTAAGGGGCAGGATATAAATATCCTGATCTCACATTCTATCACTCCACTGATGTCCAGCCTTCACACATCATTGTCTGAGCATAGCTGGAAGCCAGAGAATAAAAAATACCCATTAATGTAGTCCAAGCTGTTTGGCTTCTGGATTCTAACACTTCAGAACAGGCTACAAAGGGACAAATGGAAGATGTATAGCACAATTAGTATCCTCTATCTCCTTTGTTACTCCTCTAATTCAGGACCCTATTTTCTCCTCCCTGATTTGCTGTCTTCTAAATATCTGCCTCCTTACTCTTAGTACACTGAACAATACTACCTTTGACACTAGAAGACACTATCTCTCTCTTCCATGGATGTTCACTGTACATTCTTAAAAATAGTCCAGAAGAATCTTGGTCCTCTCAATAACCATCTTTCAGAGGTCTGGTCCCTGGCCCATTATGCCACACAAAGATCCCCACACATCTCCTCTCTTGATTTCCATGGTATGCTCAATGCCTTTGGAACTATCACAGGAAGAGACCACTACTTGGTACCTGAAATTAAAAACTGAATTTATTGCTTACCTAAGTAAAAGAGAGCTATGTTGACCAGGTATAGTCTTTTGGGCAAAGGAAGTTGCTTCCTTTATACAGGGTTTTGAGAAAGCATTCAGTTTCAGAGTTGTATTAGTTATGTCAGCAGGAATGAGTTGATGTAAACATGTTTTTTGTTACAGAGATGAGACTGAGTTAACATCAGGGACTGAGTTACATCAGTCTTACATGTATATTCATTGGAATGAGTTCACCATCAATTGTCTGACTTTCAAAGTGTGAAGTTGTCATTTGTGGCTAGATTTTAGATTTGTGGTTAACTCAAATGGTTAGTCATTAGTCAACTAAAGAAATTTAAACCAGGTCTGTTCGTTACTACAATAGCTATAGAACTATCATTGACTGATTAAACAGATTTAAAACCAATTTTTTTGGTTTTAGTGACCTTTATTAGTTTATTAGTTTATTAGTGACCTTGAATATACAACAATAGCCTTTTCCCTAACTTTATTTAAAAAAAAAAAAAAAAACCCTGCTCTTATAAGACTTTTGGCTATGTGACCTCCCAAATCACATCACTATGGGCCAAGTGCCCATAATCTTATCTCATATCTGAGAAATCCTTTTCTAAGCCTCAGATATGATTGTATTTCTTTCCTGTCATCAAACTGATGAGAGCAAATGAGTTAACTTCAAATGAAAGAAACAGCTCTAATTTAACTCAAACTACTAGCAAGTTTACTGTGCCATCTACTTGCCCATGGTACAAATCAGAACCTATGCCAGATGATATTCCCTTTCATGGCATCTCTTGGTCCCCAACTCCAATATATCAAATCCTCTGATATTATTCTGTCCACCTCAACCTTCGTTCAATCCTTAGAGAGCTAAAGTCTCTGACAAGAAGATAAATGGACTGTATTTCAGCAAGTCTAGGAGAGGCATAGTACCACAATAGATAGATCTCCCAAAAGAAAGGAGGCCATAAATCAGAGAGCAATTCTGGAGTGATGTACATCTCAGAACATCTGCTTTTTATAGCCCTCATGGAGTACAAATGCTTGACTAAATTATGGTGTTCTGCCTCAGGTTCCCTTCCATCTTCCCCCTGCCTCCTGATCATCCCCTTGCATAACCTCCTGTGACCCTCTGGGTCTGAACCTACTGGGATTTTCCTTTATACTTACAGTTCTTTCATAGAAACTTCATTATAGAATATTGAGAATCTTAATAGGGCCATAAGTTGTAAAATGGGTTTTTGAGAATTTTAAGATTTTGAGTCCTACCCCTTATCACTTTATTTCCATTCTTAGGTTATTAGTAAGAATAAATTCAGTTCTATAAATCTTTATAAACTCTTACTAGCTTATCTTGCCAATTCATAACCATTAAGTGTCCTTATATACTTCATAGCATAGGAAGGACTAAAGTTGTTAGTGGACATAACCCATTATTTAAAAAAAAAAAAAAAAAAGCATCAGCTAATTGAATCCTCCACTGTAGATCAGTGTCCCAATATGTTGGCTTCACATTTAACATCTTGCTACAGGTGATGCAGAGACCTCAGCTAAAACCTGATGGTGAGTGATAAGAAAGAAGCACCATAAAACAACTATAGAAATGGAACCCTAAGCTGAATTATTCTTAAATCCATTGTGCTATTTCCAGAAGCCTGAGCATAACTATGAGTATAATCATGTTCCATGGAGTTACTCAAGTGAAACGGAAAGCACATTTTCTGGTCTAAAGCAGTATATAATTTGATATGGAAAAGTGAATGGACAAATAAAAAACTAAATAACATATGAAAAGAAAACGTAAGTACAGCTAAACATAATTACCCATCCTTCAGTTCTCAAGTAAATGGCAGTCACATTTTCCTGACTACAATCAATCTGGTTTTGTTTTTAGAGCATTGTCGGGGCAGCCGGGGTGGCTCAGCGGTTTAGCGCCACCTTTAGCCCAGGGCCTGATCCTGGAGACCCGGGAGCAAGTCCCACATCAGGCTCCCTGCATGGAGCCTGTTTCTCCCTCTGCCTGTGTCTCTGCCTCTCTCTCTCGCACACACACACACTTTCTCTCTCTCTCATGAATAAATAAATAAAATATTTAAAAAAGAGCATTGTCATAATTTCCTTTATTTGATGAACCCAGTTGTTAACTTTTATGTATGTGTGTTACTTGATGAATACAAATACAGCCAGCACACTTCTGTGCTGGTTTATAATCACCAGGTAGGTGGAGCCCATACCTGTTTTTTGCTCACTGTTTTACCCCCAAAATCTCATCTATTGCCTGGAATCTACTAGTACTACTCAAGAAATATTTCTGAATGAATCATTGAGTATAAAATGCTTCCATTAAATTTTTATCAGTAGTTATATCTTCAAAAGAGTATTCAGTGGTGAATATAGTCCACTATTGAACTGACACTAACTTATTCATAAACCCTGAAAATCTCTCTCTCTCTCTCTCTCTCTCTCTCTCTCTCTCTCTCTCGTCTCTCTCTCTCTCTTTACTTGTATTTACACAAGTAAAATGGTGATTAAAAACATCTAACTTGGGTAGCCCAGGTGGCTCAGCAGTTTAGTGCCTGCTTTCAACCCAGGGCCTGATCCTGGGGACCCAGGATCGAGTCCCATGTTGGACTCCCTGCATGAAGCCTGTTTCTCCCTCTGCCTGTGTCTCTGCCTCTGTGTGTGTCTCATAAATAAATAAATAAAATCTTTTTTAAAAAATCATCTGACTAATCTATTTTTCCTTATATGGTTGCTACATAGCAAACCAAAACTTAGAGATATAAACCAGTGATTTTATTATGCTCACAAATTCTGTAGGTCAGGAATTCAAATATGGCAGAGTGGACTCTCTTGTTTCTGCTCCAAAATGGATACCATTTCAGCTGGGAAGACTCAAAAACTGGAGGTGACTCAATGGCTGGAATTTTCTGAAGACATCTTTACTTACATATTTGGGAATTGGTGCTGGTTGTTGACTAGGAGCTCCACTGGACTAGTGGATAGAAAACCTACAAGTGGCCTTTCTAAGTGGGCTAGTTTTGACTTCCTTGCAAGAGAGTAGCTGAGTTTCAAGAGGAAGCATCAAAAGAGAATCAGGAAGGAACTATAGCATCTTTTATGACCTAACTTCAAAACTCACATAGTTTCACTTGCACCTTTGCAGTCTCAAGTCTTCCAGGCTCAAAGTGCTGGAGATTATAGACCCAATCATTCAATGGAAGGATGGTTATAGGAAGAGAATGTAGATGGGAAATATTGTTCTGGTATTTTTAGAATCTGCCACAGCTGCTTTGATGATCCAAGAGGGTTCCAGGAGAAATGCTAAACTGCATCTTCAAGTGTTCGTTTTTGTCTAAATCTTGACTCTTTCTTAATCTAACAATATTTTGAATCATGCATTTCTGAGGTTTCCTCATGGTCCCTATTGGCACTCTTATATTGTTGTACTGGTTCTTGATGGAAAATCAAGGAAAAAACTAAAACTCTAATTTAAAAAACAATGGAGAGACACAAATCACCATTGGAAGTGAGAAAAATATGGTTAATTAAACACAGGGAAATCATTAACAAGTATTTATTATCCTGGGGGTCAAGAATCAAGTAGTGGCTTAGCTATTTGGTCATTCTGGCTCAAGAGTTCTCATGAGGTGTCCATCAACCTGCTGACCAGGGCTGCAGTCATCTGAAGGCTGGGCTAGGCCTGGAGAATGCTTGCAAGATGACACATTTATATGACCGCTTGTTGGAGGACTCAGGTCCCTGTTGGTTCTTGGAATACGGCATCAACTTCTTGCCACGGGAACCTCTCCTTGGGGCTGCTTAAGTGTTCCCATGGTATGGCACCTGGCTCCCTCAGAGCATGCTGTCCAAGAGAGGGCAAGGCAGATATAGCAATGTCCTTTCTGACTAACCTTCATTTCCGTAATATCATATTGGTTTATACAGGACTTTCCTATTCATTATGGAAGGGACTCCCCAAGGGCCTAAAAAACCAGGAGGGAGGTATTGGAATAATTACCAATAGTATAGTATAACCACACTGGACAGCAACTTTATAATATGTATCTAAAGACAAAAAATGTTTCAGAGCACAAAGTTGGCTTTCAAAAAATATTTTTTGCAGGAATGAGTAAATAAGCAAATAACCCAGTAGTTCCAGTCCTAGGAATCAACTCTACGGAAATAATAAGGTAGCAATGACAAAGATTTATTTATCAACATGTTTATTAATGCATTATTTGTGACAGGGATAAAATAGAAATAAACCATCCAAATAATAGGTTCATTAAATGAATTATATTATATCTTGATTGTTTCTGTTATTAAAACTTAATTTTCAAGGAATTTTAATGAGATGTTCCTGATACAGCATAGATGAAAAATGCACAAATAATAAAAAACAATAATTAAATATGATCCCAATTAGTTGCATTCATATCTGAAAATAAAGAATACTGGAAGGAAATATAACAAAGAGTTAACAAAAGGTATTTCCAGGTTTCATGTTATAGTTTTTGTTCCTTCTACTTCTCTATACCTTCAAATTGTCCATATTACACTTTTATTATTTTTATAATCATCAATATTACTTTTCTGATTCTGATTTATTGCTCTTCCTACACACTTTTTTCTCATCTGCCCATGCAGTCCCACATAACCTTGACAATAAGGTCATAGCTAAACTTTTGCACTTTTCTACTGTTAATATTTTAATGCTATGCAAAGGGAGAAACTAACCATAAAACTTATCTTAAGATCTACAATCACTAGAAAGTCAGCAATACATATAGCAACTTATCAGACTATATTTTTGGCTCCTTTAAATCTGGGCCACTTTTTATTTCTATGTCACAAAATTATCTATTCTGGAAAATATTGCTATTTAAATCATAGAAATCATTGAGTAAATATACAATGAATGCCATTTGGAGACAAACACAATTTTTGTTTTGTTTTTTCTTTCTTTCCTTACTAATTATACTTAGACAATTCTTGTGACTTTAGACTATACAAATAATCAGTTTGGCATTTGACCTCAAAGCAATTCTGAAGGTCACTGTGCTTGTTCTGTCTGCCTCTTATAGAGACCCTAAAGTCTTTCATCCAGAAACGAAATCTTTTCACAAATGCTTTATTAAAACACATAGCCCTACAGGGAAATGAAATAATTTGATTGTACAAGGTAAGACAAGCAAAACTTAAATGACCAACAGAACTTCCAAAGCAATTTTTTTTTTTTATTTGAGAGAAAGAGAGCAGGGGGTAGAGGGCAGCAGGAAAGGGAAGAGGGACAGGGAGAGAGTCTCAAACAGACTCCAGACCCAGCATGGAGCCCTTCGCAGGGCTGAATCTCACAACTGTGAGATCACAACCTGAGCCAAAACCAAGAGTCAGACACTCAACTGACGGTGCCCCCCATGTGCCCCCAAAGCAAATTTAGAAACGTCCTGGAAAGAAAATGCTTTTTTTTTGGAAAGACTAGGCTTTTTTGTCAAAAGTCTTTTATATCATTGTCCTCCCTTGCAAATAACCATAAATATAAGAAAGAGCTTGAACCTTTGCACTAGAATATCCAACATGTCCCAAATATCTCAATACAACACATGAAAATTTCAGTTTTATTAGAAATGAGAGCTATCATATTCCATCTCATATTAATAAGATCATTTTTTATATTTCTTTAAAAATTAATTAAAGTCAACCCATTCTTTTGGAAAGAAATAAATACATAAATAATACAAAATAAATACAGTTTGAAACATGTTTGATTTCAAAAGAGGAAGCTGTATCTTCCTCGTTTGAAATCAAACATGTTTCAAACTAGAAACCAAGTTCAAAGAAATTATAGTTCAGACAAGACCAATGAAATATCTCATATGTACATTTTGAGGTCTTTAATATATTATCTGTTCCATCATTAAGCTCAGAACAAGTCCAATCAAGTATGACATTAATTAAAATGTTCCACATTTCTATTAGTGTTGATTAGTTATTAGAATGAAATTGTTAGCATTTTTATGAAACAGCTTAAAAATTCACCTCCAAAGAAGGTGCAAACCACGTATTTAACAACAAATGCCAAGTGTGAGATTATCCTCTCTTTAGAGGCACAATGCACCACTTAAATAAAAAAATAAGAGCCAGAGAAATGATAAAAAATACTTTTCTCCACTGGTCTTTTCTGTGTTCACACATAAAGCCTGAATACTCATATTACAGTAAAACTGAAGGCAGGCTATTGGTGAATTAGTAAGTTATCCAAAAGCTTTTTTGGCAAATTGCCCACCTTATAAGAGAAAATGTGTGAGTTTTGCTACATAACCTAAAATCAGCTAATCTAACATGTATAGAAGTCTTCATTTGAATTCTACATACAGTATGAATCACCTATTTACATTTTCAATTGCATTTCTGATAAACACCTCAAAACACAACATTTATATTCAAAAAATATAAATGCCTATCATTTTAGAGGCATTTGAATAAGCAGGTGTAAGATATCTCTACCCTTTTAAAAACAAATCAAAGAAAGACATTTAAAAATTTATCTCCCATCATTCCATTTTAAACATGCATTATCCATCCCTAACTCAAATGACACACTATGTTGAATAAACAGTTATTAAAAGCTGTCTAAGGGTCAGAGAAGCTGCTGCTTGTCCTCACATACAACATAGAATTTCCAAATACTATCTAAATTTCTTCATGAACACCCAGAGGCAATGGGACTTAGCCACTAAGAGCATAGACTGTGTGGTCATGTTGCCTAGTGGGATCCAGGCTGTTATCATCTAAGAGTTATGTCCCGTGGAGAAGTTACATGACCTCTTGCTCAGTTTTCCTATCTGTAAAAATGAGGATGATTATAATAGTACATACCACATAGACAATTTCTGCAAGGAGTAAATGAATAATATAATAAAAGAATAGTGTCCCACATCACAATGGATCTGCATTAGCTATTATTTTTTTCTGATCATTTCTGTTCTTGCTACCACAACTTTAATTAAAAAAGAATATTTATGTACTCCCAGATTGCTTCACCATCCCATCAACTTCTCTCCTTGCCTTCTCTATTTTCCACATCTAATATATTTTTTTAAAAATTGAGGTATACTTGAGATATGGTATTATACTAGAATCATATGTATAATATGATGATTCATTGCTTGTACCCATCGAAAAATGATCACCACATTTAAGTCTACTTACCATCTGTCATCATACAATGTTACAACATTTTTTTTCTTGTGATGGGAACATTTAAGATTTACTCTCTTAGCAACTTTCAAATTTGCAATAGAGTGTTATTGACTACAGCCCCCTGGTATACATTGTACCCTCATGACTTATTTATCTTATTTTTAAATTTCAATTCTTTATTTTTTAAGTAGGCTCCATGCTGGTCATGGAGCCTAACACAGAGATTGAACTCATGATCCTGAAATCAAGACCTGAGCTGAGATCAAGAGTCAGATATTTAACAGACTAAGCCACTCAGGCACCCCATGACTTATTTATTTTATAACTGGAGGTTAGTACCTTTTAAGCTCCTTATTTTCAAGAAATTAACAAATAAATGAACCTATTCACAAATGCCCTGCTCAAATAATTTTGATTTCCATTTTTCTCCAGAATAAAGAGCAAATATCCCATCTTCGTGGCCTCACAAAATTTGCCCATAACATGTGCCAATATTATCTTTCTCTGTCTGCCATTCACAGGAGGGCAAGGGGACGGCCTCACTATATTCCTTCAGCCTTCCAAGACTGCTCTGCTGTTTCTCCTTTCAGAATGACTTCCCAACCACCACTCCATCTACTGAGTTCCTGTTCATTCTTCAAAGCCATTGAAGTTAATCCATTCACAGAAACTTCCTCTCTAACCACAAACCCACAGTGATGTAACCTGCTATGTACACATAAATCTAAAATTCCTTATCTGGGATGCTCATTGAGTCCTTTGTCATGCATTACCCTAAGCTTCAGTATTTCAAGGTATAATTCCCGTGTAAATATAAAACAACAGCATATCTAAATTTAGGCATTCCTCCCAAACAATTAGCCTGCTTCTCTGAGGATCAGAACTGTATTTTACTCCTTTTTAATAGAACTACAGCGAGGCACATAACAAGCACTAAATGGAATTGATTTGAATATTTATGACCCCTGTCTAGGCCAACATTAGCATATTAGCATATTAGCATCTTGTAACTGACAAAAAAAAAAAAAGAGAGGGGTAAAGCTCTGAGGGAAAAGTTCATAAAAGAGTGCACAAAATTCTCGAGTTGACTACCCAACATTTGTATCTGGGGCAAGAGGAATCTTATTAGAGCAAATGCAGCAAACTTGAGCTGCAGCTGCTGTCTTGGTGTCCCATAAGGAATTCCCAATGGTCTGGATTTCACCTGGTCCAGGTATACTAAAGCCTGCCCGAGGCATAAGGCTATGACTGTTCTAACTTATTGCTGTCAAATTGCTGATTTCTTTTCTATCCATTAAGTGGGTCATGTTTGGCCAACTGGATTAACAGTGTTGGAATTAGGATGCTGGCCCCTTTAGGTTTTGCCTGTGCCCTATCTGCAGGCCTGGAAGGATATTGGGGAAAGCCCTGATTTCCTAGAGTGTGTTCAGACTGCACCAAAAAGATGAGTGGCCACTACCATCAAGATTATTTTTTGTGGGATCCCTCAGTGGCGCAGCGGTTTGGCGCTTGCCTTTGGCCCAGGGCGCGATCCTGGAGACCCGGGATCGAATCCCACGTCGGGCTCCCGGTGCATGGAGCCTGCTTCTCCCTATGCCTGTGTCTCTCCCTCTCTCTCTCTCTCTCTCTCTCTCTCTCTCTCTGTGTGTGTGTGTGTGTGACTATCATAAATAAAAAAAAAAAAAAAGATTATTTTTTGTAATTGAGAGATCCAATGGTGGAGTTTGTAAAAAAGGACTAATAGATGGGGATTTTTTTAAATCATTATTGTAAAATACATTTGTTAAGTCACAGTTGCCATCTATCTGTCCAGACAACCAATGTATCCATATCTCTTCCTAGAAGGCTTTTGGTTTCTCTTCTTCACTACTGTTTTTTGTTTTATTCAGATGGCCACTACTGGCCATCTATAATCCCTTTGCATCCTCAACTCCCTTTAAAGTCTTAAATGATAACTTATTTCTGGAACAATCTTTCCATCCAGGAAGACCCATGCTTGAGGTATGGGACCATGTCTGCCAGCTAGCCATTATGTGGGTCTAAGGAGGACACCCATCTAAGGCAAGGCAGAAGGAGTCCTGCAGCGAGTGAGATCCCATCTCAGTGAGATGTGATAATGAAGCATGTAGACCATCAAGTGATGAAGAAACCAAGAGAGTCATAATAAGAAGTCTGATCACTCCAGGAGATTCATACAAGGTGGTCAAGAGTAGGATTACAGTTACTTTCCGGAATTGGAACTGGACAGGAACCATCTAACCCTGCCACCCTTTAAGAACATCAGGTTCAATTCCCAACTGGATGCTCATGCCCTGGAGGAAGCACTCACTCTTTCACAGAGTAGGACCAAGCAGCAGCCTGGCCACCCATTGCAGGCATTCAAGGAGAACCACCTGAGTGATGTCCATCCTCAAACACCACCAAATTTCCTTGTGCCTTTGCTCTGTGCTTTCATGTAAGCTATCTACAATGCCTAGCATTCCAAACTCCACTCCTTAAATCAGGAAAACTGCTCTTACCTTTTAATGTTAAGTGTAACTTTCTCCCTCCACCTCATAGGTAAGATGCCTCGCCCTCTGACCCCAGCCATAATTGTATTGTTATGGAATGACATATTCATTACCCCCAACAGACTGAGAATTCCTTGATGTCAGAAATTATATGTTGTTCCCAGAATTGTGTCTCCAGAATTGCCTTACTCATGTTGATGAGCAAATGAGCAAATATACAAATAAAAGAAAGAAAGGATGAGCACATTCCTGAGCATTTGTGGTTTTGACAGGGAGACAACTATCAATTATTGAACCCTGCTGGCACTGAGAGCTTTGGTAAATGGGTGAACCAATTGTATGGAATTATGGAATTCCTCCCTCTCTTTGGGAGGGCTGGTGGGATGGACAATTGATGACCTGAATGAGAGGCAGAGCTGCCTCCCGACACCAGGGTGGCACATCAGAACATCAGAAACACAGGGGTGGCATTTGTAAAGATACAAGTGCTGATACCACCTCTAATAATAATATTTCTCAGGGAACTAAAATCTCATTTCTTTTCTTCCTGCCTCCAACCAGAATCAAGGAATGAGTAACTGCACACTGCTGATATTTCTCATTAGGGTATTTTACACTGGCATGGACATTCCTGCCTTGGAAATAAGCCCTTTAGGGAAATGACTACAACCATATTCTGTACAGCAGAAAGCACGTTATCACCATGAAGATAATAGCATGCCACCTCTAAGGCTAGTGATAAGAAGTTAGTTTAAACTTTTCCTGAGAGAACTGAGATTAAAGAAAAGAATAATTACAATATTTCAGGGCAAATCTGTTCCACAAGTTTGAATAAGAGAACAAGAAAAAAATCGCAACTCCAGTCTCTGTAGTCAGTGATTTCAAGTGCAGCAATGGTGTTTTATCCTTATCAATAAGTTTATTCTCACACAATGTATACAGCTATAGAAAAATCGCTGAGTTTTGTAAGGAAGAGAAGGGAAGATTGGTACCAAAAAGCAACCTTCTATTTCTTTCTTACTTACTAGTTTGCTCAAACAATATTTCTTAGAAATCATACTTAAGAATGTCTCATCCAACCCCCCAATCACCCATTTTGTGCTTTCAAATGTCAGCTGTCAGACCACATCAGAGAAATAAACAAGTCTAGCAATACTGTCAAGCTTAAATAATATAAATTAATTAATGATATTATTGGACCTTATAATTTGCATATATTTTATTTTTCCATGAATGAAGAAATAATTTGTTTAAGTCTAGTATTATAACTTAGAACATAAAGAATGAATAGCTATGCAAAAGAATGAAACTAGACCACTGTCTTACATGATACACAAAAATAGACTCAAAATGGATTAAAAATCTCAATGTAAGCTGAAGCCATTAAACTCTTAAAAGAAAATATAGGCAGTCATCTCTTAGACATTGGCCTAGCAACTTTTTTCTGAGTATATCTCCTCAAGCAAGGGAACAAAAGTAAAAATAAACTATTGGGGCTATATTGAGCCAAAAAGCTTTTGCACAGCAAAAGAAGCAGCAAGCAAAACAAAAAGGCAACCTACTGAATGGGAGAAGATATTTGTAAATGACATATTTGATAAAGGGTTAATATCCAAAATAAAGATTTTATATTAACATCAAAAAAAAAAAAACAATCTAAGTAAAAAAGGAGGCAGAGTAGGCATTTTTCCAAAGACATCCATCTGGCCAACAGACACGTGAAAAGATGCTCAACGTCACTAATCATCAGGGAAATGGAAATCAAGACCACAAGGAGCTATCACCTCACACCTGTCAGAATGACTAGAATTAAAAAGACAAGAAATAACAAATGTTGGTGAGGATGTGGTAAAAAGGGAACCCTTGTAGGAATGTAAATTGGTGTAGCAACTGTGGAAAATAGTATGGAGTTCCCTCAAAAAATTAAAAATAGAAATACCATGTAATCCAGTAATCCACTACCACGTGTTTAGCCAAAGAAAACAAAAACACTAATTTGAAAAGATATATGCACCTCTACATTTATTGCAATATTATTTATAATAGTCATGATATGGAAACAACCTAAGTGTCCACAGAATGGATTGGGAAGATGTGAGATAGATATATTTATATAATGGAATATTACTCAGCCATAAAGTAAAATGAAATCTTGCCATTCATGACAACATGAATGGAACTAGAGAATATTATGCTAATTGAAATAACTCAGAGAAAGACAAATGCAATATGATTTTACTCATATGTGTAATTCAAAAAACAAAATAAATAAGGGCGTCTGGGTGACTCAATCAGTTGAGTATCTGACTATTGCCTTTAGCTCAAGTCATGATCTCAGGGGTCATGAAATCAAGCCCCATTTTGGGCTCCACTCTCAGCAAGGAGTCTGCTTGAAGATTCTCTCCCTCTGCTCCTCCCCCGACTCTATCTCAAGTAAACAATTAAATCTTAAAAAAAAAAGAATATTTCTAAAAACAAGCAAATAAACACACACACACACACAAAAAAAAAAAAAAAAAAAAAAAAAACAGAAATAATCTTACCAATACAGAAAACAAACTTGTGGTTGCCAGAGGGGAGGCGGCTGGGAGGGATGGGCAAAATAGGTGGAGATTAAAAAGTACAAACTTCCAGTTTTTAAGTAAATAGTTACAGGTATGAAAAATACATCATAGGAAATATAGTCAATAATATATTGAAATTATATTGTACAGTGAAAGGTGGTAACTACACTTACTGTGCTGAGCACTGCATAATGTCCTATTTATTGATGTCTTCTTTAACAGATTTGTCCAGTCACTGGACAAATTAGTCGTACATTAGTCATACACCTGAAACTAATATAACATTATATGTCAATTATACTTCAGTTAAAAAAAGAACCTATAGCAGAGTCTAAATGTAACACACATTCTTCATTTCCAATTTAAAACATTCCCTAAGTGAAATAGACATACACGTGTCCTTTGATTATAACAACAAAAAAAAGTAATTCCAACATTGTTACCCTGTTTTACAGATTAGAAAGTTCAGGCTCAGAATCATGAAGCATGATGTTCAAAGTCATAGCTCACCTACAGTAGAACTTAGATTTGAACTTTTGTCCTTTGCATTAATGACACAAAGGTAAATAGGGAATTCTGGTAGATGGATAAATCAACTTTTATTTATTTTTTATCGACTTTTATTTGACTACAGACATTATTCAAATTCTCTACAGTCTTTTCCTTCAAAATAAATAAGAATATGATGTATCATAAATGTGAAAAATGACATAAACAAATTTCCCCAAATGATATGGAAAAGCAAACAGGTTTAAAGAAAGGCTTTGCAACAGCAATGACAACAAAAATAAGTATATCCCTTTGGGCAGTATTTTCTAAAGCATGCTCTCTAGGACCATGGTTTTACAGGATTTTTAGGGATATTATATGAGGGAAAGAAAGGATTCAACAGAAATCAGTTGCATTTCTATACATTAACAATAAGAAATCCAAAAAGGAAATTAAGAATACCATTCCATTTAAAATAGCTTCAAATTGTGTTAACTAGCCTTATTGAGGTTATCATTTCATAGTATATACATCTGTCAAATCGTCACCTAGTACACCTTAAATTTACACAATGATATATATCAACTACATCTCAATAAAGCTGGGAAAGACATTTAAAAATAAAAAATAATATGGCATCACAAAATAATTAAATACTTAGCAATAAACTTCATCAAGGAGGCAAAGACTGAAAACTGTAAGATGTCCCTGTAAGTGGTTAAAGAAGACACCAATAAACAGGAAAGACATCCATGATCACGGATTAGAACACTTAACAATGTTCAGCTATCAATACTACCCAAAGCGATCTACACATTCAATGCAATCCCTTTCAAAATGCTAAAGACTTTTTTTTTGCATAAATAGGAAAATCCATTCTAAAATTCATATAGCATCTCAAGGGTCCCCGAACAGTAAAGTATGTGATTTTTGATCGCAGGGTAGTGAATTTGAGCCCCACTTAGGGCAAGAAACCTACATAAAATTTTTTAAAAAGAACAAACTTAAGAGGCCTCACACATGCTGATTTCAAAACTTACTGCAAAGCTGCAGCAGTCAAAGCTGTGGTGGTGGTGTTATCATAAAGACTAACATATAGGGGTGCCTGGGTGGCTCAGCCAGTTAAGTGGCTGCCTTTGGCTCAGGTTGTGATCCCTGGGTCATGGGATCAAGCTCTGCATCAGGCGCTGCTCAGTGGGGAGCCTGCTTATCCCTCTCTCTCTGCCACTCTCCCTGCTTGTGTTCTCTTCTCTCATTCATTTATTCAAATTAGGTCTTAAAAAAAAAAAGAAAGACAGACATATATTCCAATGCAATAGAATAGAGAGCCCAGAAGACATACATGTCTTCCTATATGTGGTCACATGATTTTGACAAGGACCATTCAAATGAGGAAAAGGCAGTCTTTTCAACAAGCATTGCTGGGAATACGGGATATCCACATGCAAAAGAATAAAGTTGGACCCCTACTTTATACTATATTCAAAAATTAACTCAAAATGGATCAAATTGCTATTTATCCCATCTCACTAAGTGGCAATCTCATCCTACCAGTTGTTCAGACCAGAAGCCTCAGTTATCTTTGTCTTTTCAATGCCACACTACATGTTCGCTCCAACAGAAGACCCATCCCTTATCCTTCTAAATACATCCTGAATCTGACAACTTCCAGTATTTCAAAGATATAGTTGCCTTCTCTGCACAAATCTGCTATCTACTTTCCCTTTTCTCTTCTCATCTTTATATTTTTTCCACATTGTAGGGTCATGCCTTTAAAACGAATCTGATCATACCTCTCTTGTGGTCAAAACCCTGCAATGGATTCTTCTCTCATCCTAATTTAAAGCCAAAGTCATTACAGTTTTTAAAGTTCTACATCATCCACACCCTGCACTCCCCAACACAACCTTTCTGATTCATTGTATGTAATTCCCCATTCTGTACCAGCACACCTGCTTCATTGCTTTCTCTGGACAACCCAAACTGTTCTACTTCAACACCAAGACACTTGCTATTTTTTTACCTAGAAGTTATTCCATGTACCTGAAGGCTTGTCCCTTCCTGTCCTCAGGTCTAGAGTCTAATTCCTTAGACCTTCTATGACCATCTAATATAAAACACATCTGGGGGTGCCTGGCTGGCTAAGTCAGTAAAGCATGTGATTCTTGATCCCAGAGTAGTGAGTTTGAGCCCCAATAAGGGCATGAAAACTACATAAAATAAAATAAAGACAACAAAATAAAATAAAATAAAATAGGCCTACCTACAGTGTTTTTAGCTTACTTTTTATTTCACTGTACAATCTGAAATTTAAAATTTTATAAATGTATATGTTTATCATGTAGCTTCTATCTCACTCCACTAGAATATAAGTTGCATTAGAGTAGGGACTTTGTTTTGTTCACTATTATATCCCTTAGACTAGGGCCTGCCTGCCACATGCAAAAACTCAAAAAATATTGTTATGAATATGAATATTGTTATAATGTGAATTAATGAATGAATGAACATAATTACTGCTACATTTACACACATAATTAACAACTCGTGAAATTTACAATTTACTTCATTAGTCCAATTAAGTCTTTAAAATTGAGTATTATCATTTTGGTCATAAATTGTCATAGCTCAATTTAGTGAACAAAAATTAGCTTTTAAATTATAATGCGGGGGCAAGATGGTGGAAGAGTAGGGTCCCCAAGTCACCTGTCCCAACCAAATTACCTAGATAACCTTCAAATCATCCTGAAAATCTACGAATTCGGCCTGAGATTTAAAGAGAGACCAGCTGAAATGCTACAGTGAGAAGAGTTCGCGCTTCTACCAAGGGGGACTCTTAAAATTCCCCCATTAAGAAGAAGTCCAGTGGAACAATCCACAAAAACAGAGACTGAATAGATATCATGATGACACTAAACTCGTATCATTCAATAGTAACTCTGAACCTGAACGGGCTTAATGACACCATCAAAAGGCGCAGGGTGTCAGACTGGATAAAAAAGGAGGACCCATCTATTTGCTGTCTACAAGAGACTCGTTTTAAACAGAAGGACACCTACAGCCTGAAAATAAAAGGTTGGAGAACCATTTACCATTCAAATGGTCCTCAAAAGAAAGCAGGGGTAGCCATCCTTATATCAGATAAACTAAAATTTACCCCGAAGACTGTAGTGAGAGATGAAGAGGGACACTATATCATACTTAAAGGATCTACCCAAAAAGAGGACTTAACAATCCTCAATATATATGCCCGAATGTGGGAGCTGCCAAATATATCAATCAATTAATAACCAAAGTTAAGACATACTTAGATAATAATACGCTTATACTTGGTGACTTCAATCTACTGCTTTCTACACTCAATAGGTTTTCTAAGCACAACATCTCCAAAGAAACAAGAGCTTTAAATGATACACTGGACCAGATGGATTTCACAGATATCTACAGAACTTTACATCCGAACGCAACTGAATACACATTCTTCTCAAGTGCACATGGAACTTTCTCCAGAATAGACCACACAAGGGGTCACAAATCAGGTCTGAACCGATACCAAAAGATTGGGATCCTCCCCTGCATATTCTCAGACCATAATGCCTTGAAATTAGAAGTAAATCACAACAAGAAGTTTGGAAGGACCTCTAACATGTGGAGGTTATGGACCATCCTGCTAAAAGATGAAAGCGTCAACCAGGAAACTTAGGAAGTATTAAAAAGATTCATGGAAACTAATGAGAATGAAGATACAACCATTCAAAATCTTTGAGATGCAGCAAAAAGAAGTCCTGAGGGGGAAATACATCGCAATACAAGCATCCATTCAAAAACTGGAAAGAACTCAAATACAAAAGCTAACCTTACACATAAAGGAGCTAGAGAAAAAACAGAAAATAGATCCTACTCCCAGCAGAAGAAGAGAGTTAATAAAGATTCGAGCAGAACTCAACGAAATCGAGACCAGAAGAACTGTGGAACAGATCAACAGAACCAGAGGTTGGTTCTTTGAAAGAATTAATAATATAGATAAACCATTAGCCAGCCTTATTAAAAAGAAGAGAGAGAAGACTCAAATTAATAAAATCATGAATGAGAAAGGAGAGATCACTACCAACACCAAGGAAATACAAACGATTTTTAAAACATTTTATGAAAAGCTCTACGCCAATAAATTAGGAAATCTAGAAGAAATGGACGCATTTCTGGAAAGCCACAAATTACCAAAACTGGATCAGGAAGAAATAGAAAACCTGAACAGGCCAATAACCAGGGAGGAAATTGAAGCAGTCATCAAAAACCTCCCAAGACACAAAAGTCCAGGGCCAGACGGCTTCCCTGGGGAATTATATCAAACGTTTAAATAAGAAACCATACCTATTCTACTAAAGCTGCTTGGAAAGATAGAAAGAGATGGAGTACTTCCAAATTCATTCTATGAGGCCAGCATCACCTTAATTCCAAAACCTGAGACCCCACCAAAAAGGAGAATTATAGACCAATATCCCTGATGAACATGGATGCAAAAATTCTCAACAAGATACTAGCCAATAGGATCCAATAGTACATTAAGAAGTTTATTCACCATAACCAAGTAGGATTTATCCCCGGGACACAAGGCTGGTTCAACACTCGTAAAACAATCAATGTGATTCATCATATCAGCAAGAGAAAAACCAAGAACCATATGATACTCTCAATAGATGCAGAGAAAGCTTTTGACAAAATACAGAATCCATTCCTGATCAAAACTCTTCAGAGTGTAGGGATAGAGGGAACATTCCTCAACATCTTAAAAACCATCTACAAAAAGCCCACAGCAAATATCATTCTCAATGGGGAAGCACTGGGAGCCTTTCCCCTAAGATCAGGAACAAGACAGGGATGTCCACTCTCACCACTGCTTTTCAACATAGTACGGAAGTCCTAGACTCAGCAATCAGACAACAAAAAGACAAAAAAGGCATTCAAATTGGCAAAGAAGAAGTCAAACTCTCCCTCTTTGCCAATGACATGATACTCTACATAGAAAACCCAAAGACTCCATCCCAAGATTGCTAGAACTCCTACAGCAATTTGGCAGTGTGGCAGGATACAAAATCAATTCCCAGAAGTCTGTGGCATTTCTATACACTAACAATGAGACTGAAGAAAGAGAAATTAAAGAGTCAATCCCATTTACAATTGCACCCAAAAGCATAAGATACATAGGAATAAACCTAACCCAGAGGTAAAGGATCTATACACTAAAAACGATATAACACTTCTGAAAGAAATTGAGGAAGACACAAAGAGATGGAAAAATATTCCATGCTCATGGATTGGTACAATTAATATTGTGAAAATATCAATGTTACCCAGGGCAATTTACACGTTTAATGCAATCCCTATCAAAATACCATGGACTTTCTTCAGAGAGTTAGAACAAATTATTTTAAGATTTGTGTGGAATCAGAAATGACCCTGAATAGCCAGGGGGAATTTTAAAAAAGAAAACCATAGCTGGAGGCATCACAATGCCAGATTTCAGGTTGTACTACAAAGCTGCAGTCATCAAGACAGTATGGTACTGGCACAAAAACAGACACGTAGATCAAAGGAACAGAATAGAGAACCCAGAACTGGACCCTCAACTTTATGGTCAACTAATATTCGATAAAGGAGGAAAGACTATCCACTGGAATAAAGACAGTCTCTTCAATAAATGGTGCTGGGAAAATTGGACACCCACATGCAGAAGAATGAAACTAGACCACTCTCTTGCACCATACACAAATATAAACTCAAAATGGATGAAAGGTCTAAATGGGAGACAAGATTCCATCAAAATCCTAGAGGAGAACACAGGCAACACCCTTTTTGAACTCAGCCACAGTAACTTCTTGCAAGATACATCCACGAAGGCAAAAGAAAGAAACCAAAAATGAACTATTGGGACTTCATCAAGATAAAAGCTTTTGCACAGCAAAGGATACAGTCAACAAAACTAAAAGACAACCTACAGAATGGGAGAAGATATTTGCAAATGACATATCAGATAAAGGGCTAGTTTCCAAGATATATAAAGAACTTATTAAACTCAACACGAAAGAAACAAATAATCCAATCATGAAATGGGCAAAAGACATGAAGAGAAATCTCACAGAGGAAGACATAAACATGGCCAACACGCACATGAGAAAATGCTCTGCATCACTTGCCATCAGGGAAATACAAATCAAAACCACAATGAGATACCACCTCACACCAGTGAGAATGGGGAAAATTAACGAGGCAGGAAACTATAAATGTTGGAGAGGATGTGGAGAAAAGGGAACCCTCTTACACTGTTGGTGGGAATGTGAACTGGTGCAGCCACTCTGGAAAACTGTGTGGAGGTTCCTCAAAGAGTTAAAAATAGACCTGCCCTATGACCCAGCAATTGCACTGCTGGGGATTTACCACAAAGATACAGACGCAATGAAACGCCGGGAACACCTGCACCCCGATGTTTCTAGCAGCAATGTCCACAATAGCCAAACTGTGGAAGGAGCCTCGGCATCCATCGAAAGATGAATGGATAAAGAAGATGTGGTTATGTATACAATGGAATATTACTCAGCCATTAGAAATGACAAATACCCACCGTTTGCTTCAAGGTGGATGGAACTGGAGGGTATTATGCTGAGTGAAATAAGTCAATTGGAGAAGGACAAAAATTATATGGTCTCATTCATTTGGGGAATATAAATAATAGTGAACGGGAATAAAGGGGAAAGGAGAAAAATAAGTGGGAAATATCAGAAAGGGAGACAGAACATAAACACTCCTAACTCTGGGAAAAGAACTAGGGGTGGTGGAAGGGGAGGAGAGCGTGGGGTTGGGGTGACTGGGTAGCGGGCACTGAGGTGGGCACTTGATGGGATAAGCACTGGGTGTTATTCTGTATTTTGGCAAATTGAACACCAAAAAGAGATAAATTTATTATTAAAAACAAAAAAAAACAATAAAAACAAAAAAAAAGAAAATAAAAAATAAATTATACTGCAGCCCACTAACAGAGAAAGAAATCCTATTGCTCCCTGTATATTGTCTTACAATTAAGATGAATCCCTGATCCAGTGATGTCTTGGTCAGTTGGACCACTATCTAAAAAAAAAATCTTACCAGTCATTAATATTTTCTTCATGGCTTAATGACAAACAAAACTGACAAATGTGGCTCTGACTTTACTGATTTGGCACCATTGTTACCATAGTCATGTTTCTGTGTTGTGTTAAGTTTTTGTTCAAGTAAATTTATTATTCTTCTACCAACACTGAATATACACTATGAATTAGTAATATCTCCCTAAACTTCCTCCAACCCAAGACAGAAAAAAATACTTAAAATCATTTCTTTTTCCTTGTAGGTTCTTTCCATGTCTGTGCAAAACTAACCTCCATACAAATTGTACAATTTGTATGCTTCAACCCAATAATAGTTTTTATACTGCAAATGAGGTGTCTTCATGACCCTTTGGGTGTTGACTCTCATACAAGAGCCTGTGTTCAGTGTCAGCCCACAAGCTGGGTTTCCCAGGGCAAGCCTAGGTTCAAGCACTCACTGTCTTCTCCATTCAAAATGTTATTTCTCATATTTTGACTAGAACTAATAAGCTAACTCGTTCAGGCCAAGGTTAATAATGAATAATAATTTTGCATGGACATTTCAAAGTGGGAAGTATTTTTCAGCCCAACTCCAATCATACCACATCGGGAATTATTTAATATAATTTAATATGTTAAGTGCCTTCTCAGTAAGCAAACAAGTGTGACTGAATCCAGCATGAGAGAAGTAGTTAGGCAAATTAGAGCCATCCTGAATGGAATATTGTGATCATTAAAAATGATATTTACAAGATTACACAAGAATATGTGAAAAAATATATAATTTTAATTTAAAATCATAGATATAAATTTGCATGTGACATGATTATATCCATCAAAAATATGTATGGATTGAGGTAAGAACTGGAAAAAAAACATGAAACATAAATGTAATTTATGCATCAGAATGTTCCAATTTCTTGCTTTAAATTTTTCATTAATTTTATAGCTATTTTATGTTTAAAATGATTTAATTTTTATGGAATGTGTTACAGTAATATAGTAATATGTTCTGTCCTGGGTTTCCTTCTGAGACTATTCTTTATATTTTTCAAAGTTAAAAGTCTCATATATAAAAAAAAAAAAAAAAAAAAAAGTCTCATATGAGGATATTTTGAGCATTCTAACTTATTTTATGATATATCACAAGAAGTCTAGGAAAACCTCATCTATTAAATGTGAAATATTTTTAATGAATGAAATAGCAAAAAAATCTAATTTTTACATTAATTTTGTAATTTATGATAATCACATGGAGAATTTTAATCATCTTACTACTGTAATATTTATTCCATTTAGGACTTCCATGCCATTCTCTTTAATGATACCTTTTACTGAAAACAATCTTTATCTCAAATAATTTTTAAAATTATTATTTATTTCAACAGTGGCACTCACTGCTAGAGAAGAACATATATTTATCAAATATTAAAAATTATCTATAATTTTTCTATCCTCAGGATTTATTTGAAATGGCAGATTTAATTTAATTTCTGTCAAACTGTACCTTGAAGAGATATACATCACAAAAAATCCTATGAAATCTTGAATTTGTAGCAGTAAAATGTATGCCTCTGACTGACATTTTATTTTGCTGCAAATGATTTTGATAAGCACTAAATATCCAATGAAAATATCGACTTCAAAGTCAGATTCAGAAAATTTGGCCACAGAGAAAATACTTCTAATATATCCTTGTTTTAGAGCATTTTAAACACCTTCCCCCAGCATCTTCCCATAAAATAACAAAATAAGGATTCTATAAAACTAGGTTCCAGAAAATAGTTATGGAATTGAAAATAAGTCCTTATCTCATGAAGAGGTGACCAAAGGGTACTGGTCTTGTTCAATCCAGTATCCAAAAACTGTGGAGTAGGAGACAAGTTTCACAGCAATCACCTTTCTTGCAGTGCTGGATTGGTTTTCTACTACAACTCTGGCAAATAGCAGGAAGAGACTCTTTTAGCAAAGAGCATGTGAAATGACCTTGCATTACCTGTATGAGCTCAGCCGGAAGAATACAGAATTCTCAGGATAGTCATAGTGTTGATTAATCGTATACCCACACCAGCATTGTATAGATTACAAATTAGAAAAGGAAATGCTTCCAACCAATACCATAAAAGCTATTTCCCATTTCTTCTATTCATTCATTAAAAACAATACCTATTGAACACCTGCCAGTCAGGCACTCCTCCAACATTCAGACTATAACTGCAAAAACAAAGGCAAAATCCCTGTGACCAGAGACCCTATATTCTATTGAAAAAAGGCAACAATCAAGCAACTGAATCAATAGGTAATACTGATATGTGCTCTAAAGTAAAGAAAAGTGATGAGGAAGGACACTATATCATAATTAAAGTGTCTATCCAATAAGAAGATTTAACAATTATAAATATTTGTGCCCCTCACAGCAGCCAGTTATATAAGCCAATTAATAACAAAATTAAAGAAACACATTGATAATTATACAATAAGAGTGGGGGACTTTAACACCCCAATCACTGCAATCGACAGATAATCTAAGCAGAGGATCAATAAGGAAACAAGGGCTTTGAATGACACACTGGACTACATAGATTTCTCAGATATATTCAGAACATTCCATTCTAAAGCAGCAGAATACACATTCTTCTTAAGTGCACAGGGAACAGTCTCCAGAATAGATCACATACTGGGTCACAAATCAGGTCTCAACTGGTATCAAAAGATTGGAATCATTCCCTGCATATTTTCGGACCACAATGCTTTGAAACTGGAACTCAATCACAAGAGGAAATTTGGAAAGAATTCAAATATGTAGAGGCTAAAGAGCATCCTACTGAAGAATGAATGGGTCAACCACAAAATTAAAGAAGAATTTTAAAAATTCATGGAAACCAATGAAAATGAAAACTCAACTGTTTAAAACCTTTGGGATACAGCAAAGGTGGTCCTAAGAGGGAAGTATATAGCAATACAGGCCTTTCTCAAAAAACAAGAAAGTTCTTAAATACACAACCTTACCTTATACCTAAAGAAGCTGGAGAAAGAACAGCAAATAAAGCCTAAACTCAGCAAGAGAAGATAACTAATAAATATTAGAGCAGAAATCAGTGAAATAGAAACCAAAAGAACAGTAGAACAGATCAACAAAACTAGGAGCTGGTTCTTTGAAAGAATTAATAAGATTAATAAACCTCTGGCCAAACTTATCAAAAAGAAAAGAAAAAGGACCCAAATAAAATAATGAATGAAAGCGGAGAGATCACAACCAACACCAAAGAAATACAAACAATTATAAGAACATATTGTGAGCAACTATATGTCAAAAAATCAGGCAATCTGGAAGAAATGGATGCATTCCTAGAGATGTATATACTAACAGAATAGGATAAAAAAGGAATTAAATAGCTGGCAGAGCACCTATGTTTGAGGGAGGTTCAAGGAGGGACTCTTGGATTAGGTGGTGTGGCATTGGATAGAAAACCTATATGAACTAGGACAGTGAACCACGAGGCTATCTGGCAAAAGTGCTTCTGACAGAAGCAGCACCATGTGCCAAGTCCCAAGTGGATTTAGCATGATCATGGATGCCACAAGGAGGTGAGCTTGGCTGAAGGAGAATGAGTGAGGCCAAGATTGGGAAGAGATGGAAAGAAATAAGTAAAGGTGATTTCATTGAGAAGGTTATTTGCCATGGTAAGCACTTGGAATTTCATTCTGAGTGAAACTGCAAGTCATTATTGGGGCAGGGGAAGAGGATGATCACAGGGCAAAAGGGGAAACTGGGAGACAATATTGAAACCTATTGCAATAAACCAAGTAAGAGATAATGGTGGCTTGAAATATAAAAATGTTTCATTGATTGCCCAAAATTAGGATCCATGTTGAAGGCAGAGCTGCTGATATTTTAAAATATGTAGTTTAAATAAAAGGTAGATACTTTTTGAGAGTCACATCTCTGGGTCAAGATGAGATAACCCAAGTGAGTGAATATAGGCAGAGAAGAGAAAAGATCCAAAGACTCTATCTTGAGAGGATCCAATATTTGAGGTCACAAAGCTGAGTAGGACCCAGCAAAGAAAACAGTCCAGTGAGGCAGAAAAAAAGCATAAAGGGAATGATATTCTGGTGACCAAGTGCAGACACAGTTTCAAAGAAAAAGGAGCAACCAGTAATATCAAATGGGGCTGCTCAGTCAGCAAGATAAGAAATAAGGATTCACCACTGGATTTAGCAACATGGAGGACATTGAGGGCATGGATAAGAAACAGGTGTGGAATGAGGGGAAAGATTGGAGTGGATTCAGTGGGACATGAGAAGACAGAAAGTGTTGACACTATTTCAAGGAAGTTTGCTAGTGAGGAAGATAAATTAGACAGGAACTGGTGGGATATGAGGGGTCAAGAGAAGGTTTTTGGATAGGAAATATTTCAAACATCTTTTATGCTTTCAAAGATGAAAAAAGATCCATCCTTATGTATCCCTTTGGGAAATATCAGAGTTATATAGCTTAATTATCAAATCATTCACAAAAAAAAAATTAAAAAACACCCAAGTATTTTTCTCAGTCCTACAATTTTCATGGCAATCTTTAAAGCACCCTTTCTAAGGAATCCTTAAGGTATACTTCCTTTTATAAAAATGGCAGTCTTTTGAAGAAAATGTATTTTAATTTTTTTTAAGATTTTATTTATTTATTCATGAGAGACAGAGAGAGGCAGAGACATAGGCAGAGGGAGAAGCAGGCTCTCTGCAGGGAGCCAGATGTAGGACTCGATCCCAAGACTCCAGGATCACATCCTGAGCCGAAGGCAGACACTCAACTACTGAGCTACCCAGGCATCCCTATTTTTTAATTCTTGATATAAGATGAACTAACTATAAAATTTAACATTTGGGTTCCCTCAAAAAAAAATGATAAAATTGTTTATGAAATGGGAAGTAAAAAAACTATTGTTGCCCTATTGTACTTTTCATTTTCAGTAGAAAGAAAATTTCCTACTAATAATTTTATTAATAATATTTAATGATATGATGAATATTGCTAAATGCGTGTATCTTCCATAACAATATATTCTATGTAGCTTTTTTATGATAATCTTCTTTAAAAAACAAAAATGCTGGGCACTTGGGTGGCACAGTCAGTTAAGCAACTGACTCTTGATTTTGGTTCAAGTTGTGATCTCAGGGTTGTGAGGTTGAGCCCTCCACTGGCTTCATGCTGAGCACAGAGTCTGCTAAAATTTCTCTCCAGCTCTGCTCCTTCCCACTCCTCACTCATATGTGTGCCTTCTCTCTCTCTCTCTTTCTCTTTTTCTCTCTCTTAAATAAATAAATTTTTTAATGTTTAAAACATTTGTTATAATTATTTGAGTAAATTTCTACAGTGAACTAAAGTAATCCAAAGTATCAGTCTAACTTTCTGGTGATATTACATTAGAAAATCCAGAAAATTAACAATCAACTTATCTCTTGGGCCATACTTTTTCAGACTCCTACATGTCCCTCCGAGGGTCTTGAAGAAGCCTATTTACAACTGGATAGGACCACAGACTTAGTATCTCTCCATAACTTCAACTCCTCTAAAAAAAAATAAAAAAAAATAAATAAATAAATAAATAAAAATAAAAAATAAAAAATAAAAAAAAATAAAAAAATAAAAAAAAAAAAAACTTCAACTCCTCTGTGGTAACACCAGCTGAGAAGAGCCTTAAATTATGACTCTCAAACATGAATTGTTTTAATCTGTCTTTTGAGACAAAAGGATAGTAAAATCCAGACCAGACTTTCTGGCAAGTACCTAAGATGTAGAATAAAGAGATCTCATTTGCTTTAAGTACCTGATATGCCAGGAATGAAGCTGGATTGTTGCTATAAAATTTTAGAAATCTATCTAAAATTCTTCTTTATGAGAAAAAAAACACCAAAAGCACCTATAACCAGAGAGAAAGCTGTCCTCATGTAGCAGCTTCCGATAGATTCAAACGCTAAGATTAAGGGAATCAACAAGATGATCTGTTGGGATTACAGAAAAGAATAACTTTTATTCACATTTGTTATTGTTATTTCATCAGTTTGCAATTTCTTATTTGTATAGATTTTATAATAATGATAATATTTAGTACAGTTATACATTTGTATACTACACACATACATATATTTTAGAAGAGGTGCTCAAAAATATCATGGCATGGTGTTCAATCAAAATGTTCAGAGATGACTGCTTAGATGTGATCTTAAAACTACCTTGGCTTGGGAATGCGTAGGGGTTGGTGTTAATCACCTACCACCTTGGCTGAAAGTAATCTCAATGTTGGCACTCTAAATGTCACATTTTTGAGGAGCATCATGTTCCAGCACATCTACCTTTGGAGAGGTGCCAGTGCTTCAAAGACTTGTAAACCCAGTGGAGAGAGGTACAAGAATTCTCATTACATCCCAACTGCTGTTTCCATGTACTGCTATATTCCACATACTTCCACTGCTTGGAGGAGTGTCTGGCAAGTAAATGCTCAATAAATATCACTTCCAAAATTTTTCAGTGAACATTTTATTGAGAACTTCCTGCACACCAGGCACTGTCCTAATACAACTGTTCATGAGAACACTTGAGAGGAAATATATATATATATAATATATATATATATATATATATATACATATATACATATATATTATGGAAATTTGATGCTGATACCTTTTACCAAAACATTTCTTTCACCATAATTGGATTTTGAAATACTATTTGGGAACAGTTTAAAGATCACTTGCGTTTTAGAAACGCTTTCTTTCAGGTTTATCTGCTTCAATGTTCCTCATTCAGCATAACACCTCAAAAAAAAAAAAAAGCCAAACTCATATAAACAGTAGAAAAGTTGTAGCCAGGGGCTGGAAAAGGGGGACAACAAGCAGAGGTTGGTAAAAGGGTACCAACCTTCAGCTATAAGAAGTAAGATATAAGATGTAAGATAAAAGTTCTATAGATCTAAATATAACATGGTGATGATAGTTGATAATATTGTTGCCTAATTTAATATTTCCTACCAGAGTAAAACTTAAATGTTCTCCCCAAGAAAATTAAATAGATAACGATGTGGTATGTTGGGCATATTAATGAACTACATGAGGAGGATCTTTTCACAACATGTATGTATATCAAATCACCACAATGTACAGTTTATTTTTTTAAATAGTACCTACCTTTCTTTTTAAGATTTTATTATTTATTCATGAGAATATACAGAGAGGAGACAGAGAGAAAGGCAGAGGCACAGGCGGAGCGAGCAGCAGGCTGCATGCAGGGAGCCCGATGTGGGAATCGATCCGGGGTCTCCAGGGTCACGCCCTGGGATGAAGGTAGGCGCTACCGCTGAGCCACCCGGGCTGCCCCGATGTGCAGTTTAAACATTGCAACTTTGTATGTTTATTATACCTCAGTTAAGCTAACATTTTGCGGGGAAACAGCCTGATTGTTGGACCGATTCTCAATGGAATTTAGCAGCCTCCTCAGTGATCATCTGCTTATCCTTCCACACCAATGATAATTTCTTATGACGGTACCTCTTTTATTGAGGGCATCAAAAGTTATCTCAAAACAAAATTCTGTCTCATTTTCCCCAAAATGAACAACTATTAAACAAAACTTTTATTTTGCTATGGAGAGTATTTTTGTTCGTTTGTTTATACCCTATTCTAGAATAATGCACATATGCCTCCTACACTCTCCTTTTTCTCCGCAAGGCTTATAACAATGGGAAAAAAATCTTTCACTTAACTTTTGAGAACCACATCATTTTCCTCCAGAAAAGAAAAAAAAGTGAGCACCCAACAAACCACAAAGCCTTTCAAATAAATTATTTTACTAAAATGAGAAGTGAGTCTAAAAGAGAAATATGTGCAGCCATGTACTGTGTGCTAATGAAGACTCCTAATTTCAAGATTCCCCAAAAAATAAGTTTATTTTGGAATACCCAGCTTGTGCTGGGACAGATAGTTGTAGAATGAGAAGGTGACACGAAGGAAGGATCCTGCAAAGGAAATATAAAGGATGAGAAGGCTACGAGAAAACTGTTATTTACACCCCTAGAACAAAGCTATTTCTAAGTCCAGTGAAGCTAAGAGCACCCACAAAAATGAAATACCATCAGTGCCCAGAATTTAGTCAAGTATATTTTATCGAGTTCTACTACTCAGTGTGAAATGAACTCACAGAGGAATTACAATCCAAGCTCAGATGCTTTAGATCACAAATTTTCTCCAGTGCTGGGAAAAGACACATTCTTTATAATGTTTTACATTAGAGGATTTTACAAATGTGCAGTTTCCTAGGAAGCTTGGGCTTCCACATTTCTTCACTATTAACATACACATATATCAAATAGAGAAAAAAATCATTAATGAGAAGCAGCATCTATCATTTAAAAAACAAAACAAATTGTTTCTGGATTTTGTACTGTCTAGAGGAATAAACATGTTCTGTCAGTTAGAAATGATGGATGGTCTTGGTTCCTTAGGACTCACTTGGTTGTAACCTAGTTGTTCATCCATCTTGTGCCTTAGCCATGGCATAACTGCATGTGCATGCAAACACACACACACACACACACACACACACACACACACACAATTTAGTATATCCAACATCACATGCTAAATTTCAGAGCATTCTAGGACAACAAAAACAAAAAGACCATATATGGGAAATTATTGGATTCAGATTTAGAAGGTTAATATAAACACAAATGGTAAACTGTTAAAGAAGCAATTCTATTAAAGTATTACTTGGAAAACCCACAAGTTTTTATGGGCCTTGCAAATAAGGGGATGCTTGTAATGGGCCAAGACAGTAATAAATAGGTGCTGTTGTTTGCAGGTTTTTCTCTAAGTATTAGTCATATTGGTATGTCCAATAGTCCCTTACAAAGTGAGCATCGTAGATATTCAATACTTTTTTAAGTTGTAGGGAATAAAATCAATAACAACATAAATCATTTACAGATCATGATGTTCATTTGAGAGAAGCCAAATAGGCCTGAAGAATCAAGGATCAAATTCAAAACCCAGCAATTTGTGAACATTTAATAATGTAAATGCTCGTATCTTCTTTTGATCACAAAATCATATCTTCATGAGAAGATGGCTGAGATCCACACTTTGAGAACTTTGCTGTCATGGCCATGGACAGCATTACAGACAGTTTTCACATGGATAAAGGTATAAAGCACTTAGCTTCAGCCAACACTGTTCCTGGTGATCTCTGGGCTCTAAAGGGCTATCCACACTTGGGCAGACTTCTCACCCCTGCTACTGGGAGACTGCAAGTAAGCAGTTTAGATGAGATCTTTGTGATTGATTAGATGTGTACATCTGAGCCTTTGTTGAGTATCTTAAGTCAGGTTTTCATCATTTCTGTCTGGAGTATCAGATCAGCCTTTCAATTATACCCCTCCCATTTGCCCTTCAGTCTCCCCACACACTGCACCAAGCTTATTTTTCACACATGCACACCTGGACTTATCATACTCCTACAGATGGTTGCAATTTTAATTGGGTAACAGGAATGGACTCACTGAGAAAACAATATTTGAGCCAAGATACAAAGAAGAAAAGGCAGAAAGCCACTGAGGTTATAGCAGTTGTTGTAACACAGGAAGCGATTGTAGTAATCCAGGTGAAACATGATACATGGCTTGGATCAGAGTGGTAACAGTGGTAGAAGCAGTCAGAACCTTGACATAGTTCAAATACGAACCAATAAAATTTACTCATAGATTATACTTGGGATGAGAGATTAAGAGAGGAGTCAAAGATGAGGGAAAGACAGGAGTCCAATATTTTTGGCCTGAGCAACTGGAAGGATTTGCATTTAACCTGAGCCCAGAAGACTGAGATGATCAGGCCCTGGGGAAATCAGGAACTCAGTTTAAGAAATGTAAAGTTTGAAATCCAAGTACAAATGCCATGGAGGCAATTAAACATAAAAGACTGTGGGCAAGATCTGGGCTGAAGATACACATTTTGTAGTTTTCAGCATAATATTTCAACCACAAGACTATATGAGCTCTCCAAGGGAGCTGATGTAGCTGTAGAAGGAAAGAACCAAGGACTGAGTCACTGACATTCCAATTCTCAAAGGTCAAGGAGATAAGCAACACCAGGTAGGTAAGTTGGAAAGGAAAGCCAGTGAGGGTGGAGCAAACCAAGACAAAAAAGAAACCAAGTAAAGTGCTTTTCAAAGATGGAGGAGTAATTAACTTTAGCAAGAGCTGATGACAGATCACTTAAAAATGTTTTAACCATTCTCTTTCACTCTTAGTAGAATACCTGATATGTAATAAAAATAAATAAATATTAACTGCTTAGCTCCTTGAAGCTCCAGCTTAGTTCACAGAAAAGAATGGGCTGCATCAAACAATCCTCCATACAAATCACTTGTCTTCAATGGGGCTTGGAAAAATGCTAAAATAATACTAAAATATTAAAAATATTAGGTCTTGTGAACTGATTCTTTGCATGCCCCCTTCAGGTGAACATCTGTCCTAACTGTCCTATCTATGATGGCCTTATCTGGACATCAGAAGCAGAAGTTTTCAAAATAGAAAATGCAAACAGAAGCATTCATTCATTTAAAACTATCAAACTATCTCTAGCAACAGAGCAATAGAGGGACTCCTCTCAGGAAACACGATTCCTTTCTCATTGTTCCTTTTCTCTTTTTCTTACAGCTTTAAGCCTAAGCTGTAGGCTCCTGTAGTCCTTGTCCCACAAATAAACTTCGGATAACTCCAAATTAGAGAAGTTAATTTTTTGAGTACCTATGTAACAGTAATCACACATATTCTACTTGATACACATAACCCTATTTGATGAGTAATATTCAACTTATTTTATTTTTTTATGGCTATTCAACCTATTTTAGATTGGAGCTATTTAAAATTTACAGAAATACAATTTTTTTCTTCTGCTACTACATACCGTTAAACAGTAGAGCCAGACTTAAACTTCCAAATCTATGCTCATTCCACATGATCCAATATTGCTCTCCATGTTCCTTATTACTTTCTGTTCAAAGGTTTTGACTACGCATATCCAAACAAGACGTGCTTCTTCAAAACTGGAACCTGATATAAGCTCATGCTCTTCTTTAACTTTCTGTTCAGAAATTTAAAGTAAGGCTTATTAAAACAACACTTTTTTCAGGAATAGAGCTGGATATAAAATTACCATGCATCGAAATTATGAAAGCACAACTAACAAACTTCAAAGTGCATAGCAAGTTGTCACATAGAAATGTCTTATTTAAAGAAAAAAGTAAGAATCTCATCCAGAATGGCCCATAATAAGCTATAAATTCAGAATTTCCTTCTTTATTTACAAACATTGAGCAACAAATACGTTTAGGACATTGGTAGCAGTATCAAAAATAGTATAGACATATAAATTAGTTCATTACAAATGTTTATATAAATCTTTTGGAACTAAAAGCAAACTGCTTATTTTATTGATGTATGTGTTTGTGTGTATAATCAATTTTATAGGCTAAGGATACAGTTATATACCTGAGAGATGTAGAAAACAGCTAAAATTGGCACATATAAGCCAAATATAGGACTTTGGCAAATGCACATTAGGAATGCTACAGCTCAAATTTGGTTAACCCCATCACATTATCTGAATTCAAAGGTTTTATAAAATAAGGTAAAATGATTATGAAGTCAAACTAGATATTAAATTCCAAAATATTGAGAATAACTTGTCTATTGGATACACTTAAAATTGGCATGAGTTGAATAATGATCAAATTAAAACTTTTTACCTGTAAGATATGTCATTTCTGAAATATTTTTTCACCAACCTAGAGGAAAGAAATGAATTGTTTCTTTTTCTTCTAATATCGTGTCTCAAAAGATTTTCATCACAGCTACCAAATTTTCTTCTTGTAATTTGAGATTATCCTTGAAATAAAGATATGATTTTTAATGTGAACTGTTAAGAAATCACATACTCTTTGCAATAATGTATCTTCTTCAATGTAAAAGTCTTTGGCTTTGTTGCAATCTTGTTGAAGTAAACCTGAGATTATTCTATACCACAAAAACAAAATCTCTCCAAGATTTTCTAATGTGTTTTGTGTTTATAAATTCTTTCTCATGTCCCCAAAACAGTTAGAACCTGAGGTTTATAGTGTTTAAGGGATAACTGTTAAAGAAAAAATTTAAATTGTAATAGATATATCATAATGCAATTTTTAAAATGGAGTCATCTGGGGGATCCTTGGGTGGCTCAGCAGTTTGGTGCCTGCCTTCCGCCCCTGGATGTGATCCTGGAGTCCTGGGATCCAGTCCCACATCAGGCTCCCTGCAGGGAGCCTGCTTCTCTCTCTCTCTCTCTCTCTCTCTCTGTGTGTGTGTGTGTGTGTGTCTCTCTTGACTAAATTTTTTTTAAAACTCTTTTAAAAAGTAAATAAATCTTTTAAAAAGTAAATAAAAGGCGCAGCGGTTTAGCGCCTGCCTTTGGCCCAGGGCGCAATCCTGGAGACCAGGGATCGAATCCCACGTCGGGCTCCCGGTGCATGGAGCCTGCTTCTCCCTCTGCCTATGTCTCTGCCTCTCTCTCTCTCTGTGACTATCATAAATAAATAAAAATTTTAAAAAGTAAATAAAAAATAAATGAAGTCATCTGTATCGTGCAGTTCCATTTTCCGATAGTACAAACTGGATTCTGTAGCTGATCCTCTAATGAAAACAAATTAAAATGCTAAATCAGGTGTATTTGTAAATCTTTTCAAATACCTATATCTAACAAGACAGTAATACTCAGAGGCCGAAATATAAGTGAGGGCAGAAATTCAGCAAGGTAAATAGAGAATTTAAAATAGGTTATTCCTTGGAGAAAGCCAATTTCTGAGCTTAGGAATTTGAAGCCTTGGCTTTCATGGTTTTAAAAGGAGCAGAAAACAATGCCCCATGCATGCACAAATAAGAGTTGAATAGAAGGAGAGGGGAAAGAGAATGAACCATGAGAGATATTTGAATAAACAATGACTTAAAGTTTCTAAAACTTACAGAGGACCTCTCTCCACAGATTCAGAAAGTATCATAAATATCAGGTATGGTTAAGAAAGAGAAATCCACATCGCAATGAAACTGTCAAAAACCAAAGAAAAAGAGAAGTTCTAAACAGAACCAGAAAAAAGGAGGAGGGGGGAAGACAGATTACTATAAAGAAATAATAGTTATGTTAACAGCTGATTATCATTTGTGACAGTGGAAACCAGAGATGGTGGGCTTATATGTATGCTGCAAGAAATCAGCTACCAGCATTCTAAATCCAATTAAAACGTGTAATCCAAATGTATCAGTGTATAATATATTGAAAATGAACTGCAAGCATATAATGCGTACAATTTACTCAAGCCCCTCCGTTGTACACCCCATCCTTTACCACTGGCACCAGACAACCACAGATAAGATATTTTTGCCAATAGAGCATTTTATGTTCTTTTTTGCATGAATGGCATCATACAAAATGTATTTTTTGTATGGACTCTTTCACTTAGCATAATGATTTTGAGGATGATTCATGTTGCATTATGAATCAGTATTTCATTGTTTTTTTTATTTTGGAATAATATTCAGTTGAATAGATATGCCTAATTTTTAAAAATTCATTGACAGACATTTAGGTTGTTTCCATTTTTTGGCTATTGTGAATAAAACTGTTACAGACATTCACTTTTGTGTGGATATTTTTTTTATTTCATACCTCAAATAAAATGCCTGGATCATGAGGTAGGTATTTGTTTACTCATTAAAGTAAGTGTGGGCATCAAAATGGCTCAGTCAGTTAAGCATCTGCCTTTGGTTTGGGTCAGTATCCCAAGGTTCTGGAATCGAGCCCAGCATTGGGCTCCCTCCTCCATGGGAAGCCTGCTTCTCCCTCTCCCTCCGCATGCTGCTCCCCCAGCTTGTGCTTTCTCTCTCTCTCTGTCAAATAAATAAAATCTTAAAAAATAATTAAAAAAATAAAGTGTTAATTTTTTAAAGTACTTGTAAGCATATGAGAGTTTCAGTTGCTTCACATTCTCATGAATATGTGTATCTTTGCTAATTTTAATGTCAGTGTTCTACTGGTACGCAGTGGCATCTCATGGCCTCGACTTATATTCTCCTAATGATGTCAAACCTCATTTTATGTCATAATGACCACTGTTTTCTAAAGTATCTATTGAAATTCTTTGCTTGTTTTTAAATTGGGCAGTTCATGTTCTTATTTTTTAATTAAGAAAGCCTTTATATATATTCTAGATATATTTTTTGTCAGAAATATGTATTGCAATAATTTATTCAAGTCTGTGGCTTATCTTACATTTCCTTAGTGGTGTCTTTTGAGGAGCAAAAGTCTGTAATTTTGATAAGGTCCAATTTACCAATTTTTTTCTTTTGTGGTTCATGCTTTTTGTGTAGTATCTAAGAAAAAGTTTCTACTCAAAATTGCAAAAAAAAAAATTCAACTTAAGATTTCTTCTAGAATTTTTTTACTTTTAACTTTTCTATTTAAGTCTATAATCTACTTCAAGTTGATTTTTGTGTATAAGGTAAGGTAAGGATTGATGTTTACTTTTTTATATGAATATCCGTTTGTTCTCACAGTATTTGTTGAAAAGACTTTCCTTTCTTTAATAAATTGCCTCATCACCATTGTTGAAAACAAGTTACTACATAGGTATGAGTCTATTTCTGGATTCCTAATTCCGTCCCATTGATCTATATATCTATCCTTTCACTAAAACCATTCTATGGGTAAGACACCCTGAAACCAATAAATAAAACAAAAGAGGTTATTCAAAATACATTAATAACTTAAAATTATATGGACTAAATGTTTCAATTTAAGAAAAAGAAAATGATAAACTATTTAATTCAACTATATCTTATTTATAGGAATTATATAAAAAACATATAGAAAGTACAAAAGCATAAAAATATAAATTTATATGCTAAGCAAATACTAACCAAAGGAAAGCTTGCATAATTTCCATTAATACCAACAATTCATTCATAAACTAAGAGCATTACTAGAAGTAGGTCAACACATTATGATAAAAGTTTCAATACACACAGAAGAATATCAGTTCTAAAATAATATGCAACTAATAACACAGTTTCAGTGAACATAAAGCAAAAATTACATAAATACAATTAGAAATAGAAAAACCTACCAACATAGTAGAATGTTTTTAATATACCTTTCCCATTAATAAGACAACTCAGGTACCATATAATAATATAGCCCAAACGAAATGCAAAAAGTGTTCTTAAAACGCATAGATCAAAAGAAATCTCCTCAAAATATTCCCACCAAATATTCCACATCCAAAAATATCTGTAGCCCTCCACCCTCATGGATTTATCACCTCATTACTCTCTTACCAAAAATTCCAAGCTCTTAATATGCCTGAAAGGTAAAGAAATATGATTGTTTCTATTTACATTAGGAAAAGTAACACAGATTCTACAACAAAGAAACCTAATAAATTCCAGTTACTTTAACAAAATAAAAGTTTATTTTTTTATTCTCATTATAGTCCAATCGAAGGTTTCCGTCCATATGATTCAGGGACTCAGGTAGCTTCTACTTAGTAATTCCAGTTAAGTCCACAGAAACTTAAATCTGTTAGTGGATCTTCTGCATCCAACCAGAATTTGTGGGAAGAGAAAGAGTAGAGTTTAAATTTTTATGGACCAAACTTGGAGGTGGCATGAAAACTTCTACAGGATTTAGTCATATGACCAGACATAATTGCAAGGGAGGCTGAAAATTATCATCCAATAGTGTGCCCAGGAGGTAAATAAAATGGTTTTAAGATACACATAGCAGTGTCTTTCACAATACCACACCATCCTTCTTAAGTATAGAGCAAATGTTTCTATTTCACTCCATAAACATTTTCTTTTCTTTTTTTTTTAAGGTTTTATTTATTTATTCATGAGACACACAAAGACAGGCAGAGACATAGGCAGAAGGAGAAGCAGATTCCCTGCAGGGAGCCAGCCCGGTGTGGGACTAGATCCCAGGACTCTGGGATCACGCCCTGAGCTGAAGGCAGATGCTCAATCACTGAGCCACCCAGGCATCTCTCTATAAACATTTTCTATCTGCAATATCATTTGTATGATATGATTATATAATTCCTTTCTTAACCTCTTGTACTCTTTTCCACTCTATGTCCTTGATACTTTCAGAGAGAGTGATACAGTAAGAGAACAACTAAATACAAATTATTACCTTTTTTTACATTAAGGAATGATCTCCATATAGTAAAAATCTCATTTTAGTGAACAGCTTTGAGTTTTGACAAGTACATACAGTTGTTCAGTCTGTACCACAATCAAGATACAGAATAATTCCATTAACCATCCTTTCCCCAAAAAATTCCCCTTTGTGTTTGTAGTCAACTTTTACCCCAACTCCCCTCCTCATAACTACTGATATATTTTCTGTTAAAAACTAGCATACCAATTTTTAGCAGCTTTATTCATAATTGCCAAAAACTAGAAATAACCCAAATGTCTTTCTACTGAGCAATAAACAAAACTACTATTTTTCAATGCCAAATTAGGCCATTTATGAGCACATAATAAGGGTTCTAAAATGTGGTATATGAGCAAGTTATATCATATTAAGCTATAGTCTTAGTTCTACACTACTTTTTAGAACTAAAGTTTGCTATTTTGTTGTCGTTTTCGGATTTCAAAGAACTATCAGTTCTCTTCAAGGAGACAATGGAAAGAGAAGAGAGCTGATGTCTGTTTGGCGAATGTGTGAGATTGAAATATCTATTAGGTCAAAAAAAGATTGTGAGAAGATTACTCCAGATGAGACAGTCAGTCGTTGGCGCTAAGCAATTTCAGCTGTGTCCTAGATTCCAAAAGCAAAGTCAATACTGAGTATAGTGCTTCTTCAAAACCTCACGAAGGTCTTATTGATGGCTGGGCTCTCACAATGAATATCCATTTCCCAGTCATTAGGCAAAAGTTTCAACCAATACATTCTTAGTAAAATAGGCCAGTTTTAAAGACAATATTACGTGTGAACCATTCAGACTTTCAACATGCCTAGACATAAACCTAAAACTACTTGGTTTTAAAGAAATGCTTGTTACATGCTATCTCTCTCACCTTATATTTATTCTATTTTTTTCATTGAGATGTAATTGACATACATTATATTAGTTTCATGTGTATAACAATGATTTTATATATTATAAAATGTTTGTGTATATATTTGTGTATATATTTGTATATATGTATTTGTATACATTAAAAAATGATCACCACAATAAATCTAGTTGCCATCTGTCACCACACACAATTACAATTATTTTTCTTGTGATCAGAAGTTTTAGGATTTACTCTCTTAGCCATTTTCAAATACACAATACAGTATTATCAACTGTAGTCACCATGCTATACATTATATCTCCAGGACTTATAACTGGAAGTTTATACGCCACCCTTAAATTTAATGTTTTATTTTGAGTTTTTCCTAATATTTGTTTCATGTGTAACTCTTTTATAATTAGGTTCTGATTTTTTTTCTCTAATTGTTATAGAACATTCCCAATTTCAAAAGACATGAACAGAAATCTCACAGAGGGAGACACAGACAATGCCAACAAGCACATAAGAAAATGCATCACTGGCCGTCAGGAAAATACACATCAAAACCACAATGAGATCCCACCTCACACCAGGGAATGGGGAAAATTAAGGCAGGAAACCACAAATGTTGGAGAGGATATGGATAAAGGGGAACCCTCCTGCACTGTTGGTGGGAATGTGAACTGGTGCAGCCACTCTGGAAAACTGTGTGGAGATTCCTCAAAGAGTTAAAAATAGATCTGCCCTATGACCCAGTAATTGCACTGCTGGGGATTTACCCCAAAGATTCAGATGCAATGAAACGCCGGGACACCTGCACCCCGATGTTTCTAGCAGCAATGTCCACAATAGCCAAACTGTGGAAGGAGCCTCGGTGTCCCTCGAAAGATGAATGGATAAAGAAGATGTGGTCTATGTATACAATGGAATATTACTCAGCCATTAGAAATGACAAATACCCACCATTTGCTTCGATGTGGATGGAACTGGAGGGTATTATGCTGAGTGAAGTAAGTCCATTGGAGAAGGACAAACATTATATGGTCTCATTCATTTGGGGAATATAAAAAATAATGACAGAGAATAAAGGGGAAAGGAGAAAAAAATGAGTGGGAAATATCAGAAAGGGAGACAGAACATGAGAGACTCCTAACTCTGGGAAACGAACTAGGGGGTGAGGGAAGGGGAGGTGGGCGGGGGGTGGGGGTGACTGGGTGAATGGCACTGAGGGGGGCACTTGATGGAATGAGCACTGGGTGTTATTCTATATGTTGGCAAATTGAACACCAATAAAAAATAAATTTACAAAAAAAAAGAACATTTCCAATTTAATTCTCCACAACGTACTTAGAGAAATCTACACTATACCACTGCCAATGAAAAGCTTGATACCTATGTGTTGTAAAAGCTTTGACAAGACCTATGTCTAATCTGTTGACAGGATCCTAGGAAGGTGATTTGCCAGAAATATAAGGGAAAAAATCACCAAAATCCAGAGAAATGCGGCTGATGCATGCTGGAGGTTTCTCAACCATGTTTGAGAACCATCAGAAAAAAAAAAAAAAAAAGAGAACCATCAGAATGGTACGGGGGATCAGTTTTACATTCTAAAAGGAGTGTCCACAACAGAAGGAAAGTGTGAAAAAGATAAAGGTCATTATCACCCATTGCAGTAGACTGAAGCCTGAGACACCCACACAGAGGCATCTGGCCCAGGTATGAGCAGCTGGGTTAGCCTGGCATCAGAGCAGGATTAGTGAACCACTGGTATAGTTCTAGGCTTCAGATTCTTAGGGAGTCCCCCAGGCAAGCATTTCAGAAGTGCGACGACCCAGATAATCAAGTGCAACAAGAAGATTCATGATAGTCACATCTCAGGCACCACCTATTCCACTTCACACAGAGGAAGAACGTTACAGAGGCTCGGTTCCAGTGACCCCTGGAGGAGCATGAACTGAACTGCAGAGTGCCAGCGTCAGCCTTAGGGGATTCTTAGGCTCAAAACCTTGTGGCCAGGAGAAATAGGTGTTAGTACAATAATATTCCATCACTATTTAGTATTCAGCAAAAAGCAGACAGTTCATTCATGTATTTACTTTGACTAAATACATGGTAAATAGCTCTCAGAGAATGTCTTCCAACACCAGTTTGGACTTTTCCTCACATCTAAAAGAAATTCAAATTTTAAATGGGATAGCATCCAGAGTTAATTTTCCACTGTCACTTCTTATATTCTTATTTCAACTTCTATAATGCACTGAAAACTAATGGCATTTTAATAGTAAAAAAAATGAGTCACAGGTAATCAATTCTATTTTGTCAGGTTGAAAACACATTTGTCGAGAGCATACAATGAACAGTAAAGGTTAACACACTATTTTGAACTCTTTTCGAAATCAACTGCAATGACTCAGGGTTTCTCCACAGATAAAACAGCAGATGTTTTTCTACCAAGGTTAACTTTCTCTTGGAATTTACTGGGTAAAACCACACAAGTAAATATAAGCGGAATTTTCTTATTTTCTTATATTCGGAATTTATTCGGAATTTATTCGGAATATATTCAGAATTTTCTTATTATTAATTCTCTTATTGGACCAAGACTTTGGAAATAAAAATGGAATGTCTCATATCATCAGAAGAATTTGAAATCTACTCTAAATTGCATCCATGTTCTAAAAATAGTATTTGGAAAAAAAAAATAGTATTTGGAAACATGGATCAACTGAATGATTCTTTTTTTATTGGTTAGAATCTTCAGAAAAACATTTTGAGGAAATAATAAACCACAGTGGTTGATGACAGTCCTTTGAAGTCAGTTAATCTGAGTTCAAATCCCACCTCTAAATCCTACCTTAAACTGGGGTATGTCTTCTTTAGCAATCAGCTTCTTTTCTGTTTCACCTTCCCCCCTAGCAAGGAGACAACACCAATACCTCCCTGCAACTGAGCGGGTTGACCAATGTTTGTGGACTGCAGCTCCTCCAGCTGTGAAAGTGAGCTGTTGATCCTGGTCTCACAGCCTTATTGTAAGAACTGATGAAACTTGCTAAACACATTAAATGTGAGGAACTATATAGATCTCCTGATTAGGGGGTGCCTGGGTGCCTCAGTCAACCATTGCCTTCTGCTCAGATCATGATCTCTGGGTCCTGGGATGAAGTGGAGCTCTGCCCAGCAAGGATTCTGCTTCTCCCTCTCCCTCTGTTCCTCCACTAGCTTGTACTCTCCTTCTCTCAAATAAATAAATAAAATCTTTAATAAATACACAAATAAATATCCTCATTAGGTTGCTTTGTATTATTCGTGGACCACGGTGGTGTACGAATAATCCATACGGATTAACAAGTAATTAAATAAATATATCATTAACATAATTTGTCAGGAGAATTATCTAGTCAATTGTCAAACAGGGTCTCCGGCTTTTAGGCAAATTAGAAAATCACATTTGGAAATGGCCTGATTTACCCTCTCCTTGCCTTTGTGTCACTGAGTGGGTTCATTATGGAGATAAATGGCCACCAGGCATGACCACACAAACCCATTTTACCTCATGACCTGGTCAAATCTGAATGCAGGTGGGCATGTGAGATAAAAATGCAGCTGAACCTCAGCACTATTCTTACTTCATCAGTTTTCAGCTCGGGTTTCTTCCAAAAGAGAGTTTATTTTTTATTGCTTCACCTCGGTCTCTCAAACCCTAGAGTATAACCTTTCTAGAGATTTCTGCACAGCAATGAGGATTTTTCCACACAAAAACAACGTCTCAGACTTTTGCCATTGTTCTGACATATTCCTTATGTCTTTTTCTCCTTCAGACCCCAATGCTAAACTCCAAGGGTAGCTTATTTAAACTTGTTTTCACATCATACAGTCATACAGGAAAGTTTAATACAGTTGCAATATCTCTGAAATCTTTTGTTAATGTCCTCCAAGTGATAGCATTCACTATTATCCCTTTTTTTTACAGTTGTTAAGGATGAGAAGTTATTCTTTTTTATTTTTTTGAAGACTTTATTCATTTATTCATAAGAGACAGAGAGAGAGAGAGAGAGAGAGGCAGGGACACAGGCAGAGGGAGAAGCAGGCTCCATGCAGGGAGCCTGATGTGGGACTCGATCCCGGGTCTCCAGGATCACGCCCTGGGGGGAAGGCAGGCACCAAACCCCTGAGCCACCCAGGGATCCACCTATTCTTTTTTTAAAAAAAGAAGATTTATTTGAGAGAGACAGAGTAAGAGCATGGGTCAGGGGAGAGGCAGAGGAAGAAGCAGACGCCCTGCTGAGCAGGGAGCCCAATGCCAGGTTTGATCCCAGGACTCCAGGATCATGACCTGAGCCGAAGGCAGACACTAAAGTGACTGAGCCCCACAGGTGCCCAAGGAAGTTATTCTTAAACAGAATTTTAAGGTAATAACCAGTAACCTTACTATAGACCTCAGAATTCACAGCACTCAGGAGCTGGAAGCTTCTTGACATTTAAATATATTTAAGTGTCTCTGCCTGGGCATACTGTCAACTTTGGAATTTGTATAAGGCAGGTGTAATAACATACATAAAGACAGAACACTTTTAAATTTCTATAATGAAATATCTAATATATACAAATAGTAGTATGCAGGCTAACTTCTTTCACTTGGTGGTAAGTAATTAAGTTTCCTCCATATTTTTTCATGACACAATAGCTCATTTCTTCTTAGCACTGAATCATACTCCATTGTCTGGATTTACCAGTTTATTTGTCCAGCTTGTTAATCCTGAAGGGCATCTTGGTTGCTTCCAAGTTCTGGCAATTGTGAGAAAAGTTTCTATATACATTCATGTGCAGGGATTTGTTGGGATATACCTTTTTAACTCATTTAGGTAACTGCCAAAGAGCACAATTACTGATCATAGGGTAAGAGAATGTTTAGTTTTCCACCAGTATTTGGTCTGTTAGCATTCTGGATTTGGGCCACTCTAGGAGGTCTAGAGTGGTATCTCATTGTTGTTTTCATTTGTAATTCCCCAATGATGTATGATGTTCATCATCTTTTCACACACTTACTTGTCATCTGTCCATATTTTATTCTGGAGTTGGGACAAATAGAGATGTACCATGGTTCAATTTTACTCTAGGTGGATAACAAACCGTGGTATGGGAGCAGAGAGGCAAGAACAGAAGTAGGTGGACCACCTGGGAAGAGTGTACAATAGTTCATGCAAGAGATTTATGATGACCTGGACTGGGAAAGAAACGATGGTGAAGCTGCCAGATTCATTATAAATTTTAAAGGTATGGGCTCATAAGATTTGCCAAAAGATTGTATCTGGAGAATGAGGAACAAGAAAGTGTAAGGAAGATTCCTCCTCCCCATCATCATCATCATCATCATCACTACTATTATATTTATTGTGTGTCAGGCAGTATGCTAGGTTCAGTTCTTCACATGCATTTTCCCTTCCTGTTCCTCACAATAACCCTTGAAGTATTAGTATGATATCTGTTTTATAGGTGAGGAAACAGGCTCAAAGAAGCTAAGCAACCCAGTTAATAAGGAGAAAAGTCAAGTTTTAAATTAAATCCTGCCACTAAAGCCCAAGCTCCTCCCTCTGTGACCCTGACTCTCATCCTGTTACCATGTCTATGGTGTCAGGCTCATCCTTCACCCAAGCAGTACTTGCTCAGCCTTCCCCGTTATGCTGAGTAATCATAGGAAATCATTTTGTTTCTTATTTCAGTTTTTAATAAGTCATTATATGCAAGAGTCTTGTGATATAGTTTAGCATCATAGTTTTCATTGCAATTTCTTATTTATCCATTTATCTTGCTTAGGAAGAGGTTTTTATTCACACTCATTAGGTGCCAGCCTATTTGGAAAAGCTCCCTATGTTGTACTGGCCAAGATACAGTCTTAAATTGGTAAGGGTAGCAATATGAACTGGTGTTGTATTTCAGTTTGTCCTCTTTTTTTTTATGATGCCGAGAAAGAGAAAAGCAGTCCCTGGCATCCACAAGTTGGCCTGGCACTCTCACGTAGGACTTGGTGTACTTCTGGGTGCAGGGGCACCTATGTAGCTCAATCATTTAAGAGTCTGCTTTCAGCTCAGGTTATGATCCCGGGTCCTGGGATTAAGCCCTGCTTCAGGCACCCTGCCCAGCGGGGAGCCTGCTTCTCCCTCTCCCTCTGCCCCTTCCCCCCACTTGCGCTCACACGATCTCTCTCTCTGCCTCAAATAAATAAATAAAATCTTTTTTTAAATGATGTTCTATGGCCATGATGGATCAAGACAAAAACAAGATCACCATGTGTGTCTAACACAACAAAACATGAACATTGGCAAAGCCACATTAAGGACCAAAGATCCCTATCCCAACTAGTATGAGTAAATACCTTACCCTAGTCTGAACTTCTGGGTAAGATTTTTTAAGACATTTCTTATGGGATGAACTGTGACCCATCAAGATTCATATGTTGAAGCCCTAAACCCCAGTATATCAGAAGTAACTATTTTTGGAGGTAAGATCTCTAGAGAGATAAGTTAAAATTAGGTCACCTAACTCAATATGATAAAGTCATTATAAAAGAATATTAGAGTAGAGAGACAGAGGGAAGACCATGTGAAGACGAAAAGAGAAGATGGCCATCTACAAGGCATGGAGAGAGGCCTCAGAAGAAACCAAACCAAACAACATCTTGCTCTTAGACTTCTAGCCTCTAGAATTGTGAAGATATAAATCCTGTTTTTAAGCCACCCAATTGGTGGTAATTTGTTATAGCAGCCTGTGGTATAATAGGAAATATATTTGCTCTTCATCCTGCTTTCTGACACAGAACTAAAATTCTAGTGGTCCCCTAAGTGACAGTGTGTCTTGCCATTCATAGCAAGTGTACACTTGAGTACACTTGAGGTTATGCTAATGGGATGACTTAAGATGGGGTCCTTACATAGCCTTAGGATGGAGCTGGTCACTAGAAAGACCAAGTGATTATAGGGTTGGAATTTCAGCCCCAGCCACCAACTACTGGGAAAGGTAGGAGAATGGCAGGCAGGAGGTTAAACCTAAAAGGCTCAAGAACTCTTCAGCAACAAGATTTGATGAGCTTCTGGGCTTGTGAATGTCATGTACCTGGAGAGTGGTACACCCCAGTTTCATGGAGACAGGAGCTCCTGCTCTTGAGACCCTTCCAGAACTCACTCTCTGTACCTCTTCACTTGGATGTCCACCTGTATACTTTATGATAAACTGATAAAGTAAGTAAATGTTCTCCTGAGTTTTGTGAGCTATGATAGCAAGTTAGCAAACCCTAGGAGGAAGCTGAGGGAAACCGATTTATAGTCAGTCATTCAGAAATACAGGTGACAATTTGAATGGCATCTGAAGTGGAGTCAGCTTTGTGGGACTGAGCTCTTAATATGAAGTATCTGATGCTGTTTCCATAAGGATGGTGTGAGAATGAAGTTAAATCTGTAGGATACCCAGTTGGTGTCCAATGAGAATTGGAGAATTGCTTGGTGGTGTTGGCAAATGTTCCAGACAGCCTTAGCGGACTAATATAATACCTAGTCATAGACATCTCCCTCTTTACACCAACACCCTCTCCCTGACAGCAGCAGATCTAAAATAAAGCTCTGCTTTCTTAAACCATCCCCAAATCCTTAAGACAGCCCCAAATGCTATAAGTCCTTCCTTACTACTTCTTACTGAGACACCACACTGTCCCCAAAGTGTGTGTCCCTGCCTCCATCTAAAGATGTGTATCTTGGTCGACTTTGGTTGAATAGCATTGACAGTGTCTTGAGTTCATTGAGAGGTTTCCTTTGTTACATACTCTTGGATGTTTATAATTATCAGTTTCACTGAAGTACCAAATATTTTCCCACCCAAATGATTCCAGTGCAAATCAAGGGGACACACAGTTTAAAGGCACACCCCACCATCTTACACCCCATCTAACAAAAGACAGGGCTCTTGCATCTTGAAAAGACCCTCAACACTCTTAGTCAGGCCTCCCTGCACTATTGAGCAAGATGCCAGGTACTTCATACAACTGATTTTGTTTAATAAATGCTTTTATCCGCCAGGTGAACAGACATTAGCTTCCTCGATTTTAAGTAAAGGCTACACTGATGAAACCAATGCTAAGCCAGAATTTCAGTTCAGTTCTAGCTCCATCCAACTGCAGGGATTTCTATAAGACTTTGGTAACTTAAAGCATCCTATCCAAAGGACACTTCCAAATTTAGGGAAGTCACCCACTTATTAGGGATGATTTCCATGCTCAGGTTGCTCCAGACTGCACTGAAGAAAAAGCAAAGGGAATGGAAAAGACAGTATATGTGGTCACTGTTAACAAAAAAGTTCCTTTCCCCCTTCTTTTCCTGTGCATGGGTGTGTATACTACTTACAAAGGCACCATGTTGGGTGAAAGAAAACAGATATAATGCATTGATATGTAAACCACCTTCATAGATTAGATATTTTATAGATTAGACTCGCTATTAGAAGCTTCCATAAAATGAGCATTCAGTAAAAATTTTTGAAAGAATGAATAAAACGTTTTACATTTTCCTCCTCTATCCTCACAAAAATCCTCTGAGGTAAGGAAAGGAAAAGTGGCCCCAGGAGTTTTTTTTCTGATCAAGAGATGTTATCTTTTAATTTAGTAAGAGTAGGGAATCATTTCTAAAATTTTTGCTTCAAAGACAATGGCATTTATTTTTCCCATTTTACAGTATAGCTTCTTTCATATCAAACAGACATAAAATTTATCATTTTATAGTGTAGTGCTCTTTTCTTTGATCAGCTTACTTCTGAGCTTCCCAGAAAGGATTAATAGAATGATACTTGGGATATAATAAATGACATCAATTATCTGATTAAAAAGACATGAATTTTCTATCAAAATGAATTTCAGTATGCATGCTTATATATTTATGAAGTACAAAATCATAGTGGTTTAATAATAAATCATTTTATAGGATTACCGAGGTTTTCATCAGAAAACCTTCAGAATTACAATGGTGGATAAATATCGGTCTGATTACTATTTGCTGGTTCCTCAGAGCACATCATATCTTGCAAATAATTAGAGACTGAGTAAGCCCTCCAACCAGACCACTTGCCCACGTGGTTTGCTCATGACTCAGGTCAACATCTCAAGCTAGAAGGAGAGTCCACCTATTTTTGAGAATAGTCCACCTGAATATGCGGTGGGCCTGATTCCAAAGATCGTGATTAGAATTTCAGATTTGAGAGGAACAAACACAGAATAAGTCACTGAAGTTCTCTCAGATATTTTTCAGGCATGAGTTCAAGCATAGGCGGGTTTTCTCACAGAGTGAGCAAGTCCTGACTGACACCAGAGAAAACTCACTCCCTAGCAGCCTGACAGTCACTTCAGCTTCCAAATATGAGTAAATCACTCCCAGTATTACACAGAGAAAATTATAATTGATAGAATTTCATGTTCTGAGATCTTATAAGTAAAGATTTTTATTTTTATGGAGAGCTTTGATATTTCTAGATGGATTCTGAAGTACTGTTATTTTTTTTCTTAAATTTGCTACGTTAAATGGAGTCAGTTTCTAACAGGTCCCTGAGCCACTAGATAGCAGGTTTCTGCCTCACTCTGTCCCTTCTGTCGGCAGAGGTCCGACTGCATATTAATCTCATCATGGGGCACGTGGTGGGCTCAGTGGGAGAGCATCTACCTTTGGCTTGGGTCGTGATCCTCTCATAAGTAAATAAATAAAATCTTCTTTGAAAAAAATCTAGCCACATTGAGAATGGTATTAGAAAAATCATCTCTGGTTTGACCAAGTTCCCCTATATCTACTCAAAACATCATGATTTATAACATGATTTCATAGGATTATTGAATTTGTAGTCTATAAATAAATTAGTGCATGCTTTCTAAGATTAAAATAGTCTATAAAGGGAAGACTATGATTAAGGAAATCATGTTTTAGACTGAAATTTTCAATTTAAAAATATATAAAGGAACGAGAGATTTCTGATACAATAATTGGGCCTGTGCAAAATAGGCCTGTAAGTTCCAGAATTCTGGGGTAAGGAGTGGGAAAAATGGACAAAGGTGGTCAAAGAGTACAAACTTCTGGTTAAAAATAGAGAAGTCCTAGAGATGTAATGCACAGCATTATCATAGTTAATAATACTGCATCTGAAATTTGAAAATTGATAAGCATAGGTCTTAAAAGTTCTCATCACAAGAAAAAAATTTGTAACCATGTGTGGCGATGGATGGTAACTAGACTTACTATAGCAAACATTTCACTATACATACAAATATTGAATCATCATGTTGTAATCCTGAAACTAATACAATGTTATATACCAGTTATATCTCAAAAAAATTGTACAATTCTGAACACCAGTTTCTCATGGATGGTACGTATAGGAGGGCATGCATACACACACATCTTTCTCTGTCTCTCCCTCTCTCCTCTTCCCTCTTGGCTCCCAGAGAAAACAAGCAGAATTAATTAGCAATAGGTTCAAAGATCTGTTCAAATAAATTTACAACTTGTTAGAAAGCTCAGTAAAGGGGATTATTCTCACATTGGCCATGTAAAATCTGGAAAACAGCAAAAGTTCTCAAAGAAATGAATACTAAAAAGTAGGGAAGTATAGTTCTTAAAAGTCAGATTATTCACTTTTGTGAAGACTTTTCTACACTCTCCAGGTCCTGTATATTCTCTGGGTTCTGTGAGGCATAAGTAGTTACAGTGAAGTAGGGAATGACATGGTGATGTGGACATTTGAGACTAAGAAGGTGACAAAATCTTAAATCCCGAAGCTTGACCAAAGCCAACTGGCAACTGGGTCACTGAGCACAGCAGAGCCTTGCTATGGATTCCAGTGAGCCAGGGAGCAGAGGTGTCCCCAGAGCAGCAGGCACGGATCCGCACTGTTAGGTCACTTTCAAGGATAGCTGGCATGGAGAGAGCTTGAGTGACAGTGTGGGCTTCTGGATGTAGGTCCTTTCTTATCAGATAATAACACTGAGTGAAGAGTCCAAGAAGTGTCCTGGAGAGAATCTCCCATACACATTTGAAGGGGTGTTTCAGCTGATGCGTTTTAGTCCCTCTGAAATGAGAAGTGTCAAGAAAATTAAAAGAGAAGCTCTGAAGTGAGACACTCAGTAGAGAAGAATAGTATCAAGGAATTTCAGCTTCTGCTGGCTCAGAAGAGTGGAACTGTTCTTTTTTTTTTTTCTATTTTAAGTAGGTCATTCTGTTTGATATAAACTCTTTGAGATATATATATCTTTAAAATTCCCACAAGTACAAAAGAAAAATTCTCTAAACATCCAAATTGACCCAAAGGTTACATAGCTCTCAGAAAAGAAAAAGTGTGTGTTTCTTACCTATTATTGAATTGGATGTGTTGTTTTCCCATCTTATCTTCCTGGGGTAAATATCAAGTTAAAGGATAATATCAAGTTATATTCATGAAATCTGATTTTCCTCGTGTCAAGGCAACTCCCTGAATGAAGAGGCTTGGATTCTTTCAGGCCTGAAAAATCCTCCCTCATGTTTTTTTTTTTTTTAATTAATATATCATCTGCATATACCAAATACTATACCAACTGAATTAAAAGAGTCGTAAATGTATCTTGGTACTAGAACAATTCATTCTAGCCAATAAATTAAAGATTTTGAGGCCAGTGCTCCAGGAAAATAAGCATCTGATGTTTTATAAGGAATTTCCAATAAGTACTTTTGAGTTTTCACAAAATAGTATTACACATACATACACACACACACACACAAACACAGTTCAGTTATTTGAAAATTTGACAATAATTAAAGTTACAGGGTCCCCTAACCATTTATTACCAAACCCTGTGTATCCAGGTTAACAGTGTTTTTTTCACTTACAATAAATGTTGCAATCACTGACTTTTAAATAAGAGTAAAAATAAAAATGTTTTTCCTGTGCTTACAGTGGCATAAAAGAACACAGAAAAATAGCACCTCTTTAAAAGCACTTCCCTCACACTTTTGACTTCTCATACTAGTATCTGCCCCCAAAGATGACATTCTGTCTTCCTTTACTTTAAATTGTTTGCCATCACAATGTCCATCAAAAGTAAGTTTATTCCCAAGACAGATGCAAAGCATAGCTTTTCCACAGTGTTTTCAAGGGCAATGAGTCATTTGTCCATCAGTCAAAATCTACATAGTCATATTCACAAAGCAACAGGAACTGTTTTTTGGAGTCTCTGGATAGCCAGAGTTACTTTCAACATAGCAGGATCGATCGATCATCAATTTACCAAACCATAGAAAGACTTTTACTACCTATTTTGCTCCCTTGTTAAAGTCCCTTGGATTGTCACCACCTCAGGGAAAGTGGGAGAGCTTTCTCACCAAAAGCGTAGCATCAGCAAAGCCATCCAGGAGCGTATCTTGCCCTTTTAAAAATCTCAGACCCCTCTAGGAATCCAAGAAAATTTCTTGGACAAAAAATTTCTCCAGAAATAAATACATGTGGGAATGATCACAAACATGTGTTTCAGGCATTCCCACATTTCCAAGTTCAGTCATGGATCCTAGGTTTTAAAAGGCTTGCCCATGGCTTTTGAAAAGGGTTCAGTTGCCCAGGGAGGTTATTGTTTGGTAGTTCTGTGCTACCCGTGTCTACATTGTGGCTTAAGATGGTGACCAGTGGACAGAAAACATTCAACTCTAGGGGCACCTGGGAGGCTCAGTAGTTAAAGATCTACCCTCAGCTAAGGTCCTGATCCCAAGGTCCTGGGATCAAGCCCCGCATTGGGCTCCCTGCTTAGTGGGGAACCTGCTTCTGTCTCTGCTTCTCTGCCCCGTCCCTTGCTCATGCTCTCTCTCTCAAATAATTAACTAAATAAGAAAAAAAAAAAAGAAAACATTTGACTAAGAAAAGAAAAAAAAGAAAACATTTGACTCTATTAACTGCTATCCAACAATGGGTGGAGTTTTATTTCCTCCCTACACTATATTCCATTTCTCCCCCTAATTAAAGACCACCCTTGAGTTAGTCCCTTTCTCCCTCTAAACACAACCTCTATTTTTAGAAACGTTTTCTCCCTTTCAGAAGACTCTTAGCATCTGTTTTAGCCACATGTTACTGCCTAGGCTACACACAAAGAGACTCGCTCTCCAACACTCCAGACATCTCTCTATCACTGCATCCCCAACCCTTTCTTTTGTCGGAAATTTTTCTTATTCCATATTAAATGCCGGTTAAACACACAAATTGGCTCCCTCACCATATGCCTCACATTCTTCAGTTTCCCTGGCACATTTAGAAAGCATCAGAGTCACTGCCAGGCTCTCTGTCAATGTCCCTTCGGGTTACAGGCTTATTTCTTGGTATCAACAATGAGAATGAGAATTCTCTGGGCTAATCTATACATTACGTCTACCCTCCAACTCATGTTGAACTCCCTTCTATCCCTCTTTTTAATTTGTATTTTATTTAATTAATTAGTAATTTATATTGTCTGGCTGACTAATCTGAAGAGACCATATTCTTAATGAACCAGTAGCTTTTTTTTTTTTTTTTTTTTTTTTTTTTTTACACAAAGGTCTACTCTTACTAGGTCAGAGGCCAGAAGAACCTAATCTGCTAGGAGTTGGTAATGGTAATTGCCAATCTCTCTGTAGAGAGAGAGACAAACTAGTTGAAATACATCCACTTGGGGCACCTGGGTGTCAGTGGTTGAGCATCTGCCTTTGGCTCAGGTCGTGATCCTGGAGCCCCAGGATCAAGTCCCACATTGGGCTTCCCACAGGGGATCTCCCCTGCTTTTCCCTCTGCCAATGTCTCTGCCTCTGTCTCTGTGTCTCTCATGAATAAACAAAATCTTAAAAAAAAAAAAAGAAAGAAATACACCTACTTTACCACTGTGCAGTTTCTATGGGTTGTCAATGAACCAACTAAGAAAAGAAGAAATAATTTATTAATATATTCATTCATTCAAGAAATATTTACATGACTCCAGACTGTTATCAATCCAGAAGTATGGAAGGAAAAGAGACAAACAATGCTTCTCCTCCATCAAGTTACATTCTTGTTGAAGGATGACAAAAAGTAAACAGAGAATTGAACACGATAACTTCAGATAATGAAAAATAGTATTGAAAAAAATCTGGGTGACATGATGTACACTGGGATCAAAGTTACCCTTAGGTTTGAGAGCAAAGAAGACCTTTCTTGGGAGGAGATACATTTGAGTGGAAACTGATTAAGCAGCCAGTCATGCAAAAATCAGGGAGCAGAGGTTTCTAGGCAGTAGGAATAGCAACTGTAAGGCCGTAAGGTGGGTATGTAGCAGGCAGTTTATCTAGAAACAGAAAGATGTCTGTGTGATTGGAACCAAGTAAGCAAATGGGAAAGTGTCATGAGATAAGGCTGGTGAGAAAGGGCTCATTCCTTCCAGCTCCATGTCACGAGCAAGGGAGTTCAAATTTTAAATATAAGAAAACCAATGGGAAGTTAAGCAGAGGGTGAAATAATCCTATTTACATTTCTGGATTACTCCAGTTGTTATCTGCAAATAGAATGTAATGGGCTAAGAGTAGAAGCAGGAAATGAGAGAAAACCAAACATCAGCACTCTGTACTAAGGACAAACGACTATTCCTCACACAATTTGTGAAAAGTGATTTTGCTTTACCTCTAAACAATACAAATCCTTACAACACAAGTCACAATGTAGTAGAATAGTCCTCTCTTATCCAGGGCTTTGCTTTCCACAGTTTGTTATTCAAGGTCAACTGGGTCTGGAAGCAGATGATCCTCCTCCTGATACAGCCTTATAGCAGAAGGTCAATGGTAGGCTAACGTTACATCACAAAGCTTGCGTCATCGGCTCACTTCATTCCACACGCAGATGCTTTGTCACCTCAAAGCATCCCAAGAAGGGCTAGTGCCCTACAATAAGATATTTTGAGAGATAGGGACACCTGGGTGGCTCAGTGGTTGAGCATCTGCCTTTGGCTCAAGTCATGATCCTGGCCGGGGTCCTGGGATTGAGTCCCACACAGGGCTCCCCAGAGGGAGCCTGCTTCTCCCTCTGCCTCTATCTCTGCCTCTCTCTGTCTCTCATGAATAAATAAATATCTTTAAAAAAAACATTTTGAGAGAGAGAGGTCACATTCACATTTTATTCCAGTATATTGTTATAATTGTTCTATTTTACTATTAGTTTGGGTGTTCACCTCTTACTGTGCCTAATTATAAATTAAGTCTATCATAGGTATGTATGTATAGGAAAAAAACTAAAGTATAGATAGGGTTGGGTACTATCCATGGTTTTAGGCATCTACTGAGGGGTCTTGGAACACGTCGCCTCAGATAAGGAGGAACGATTATAAAGATAAAAACTCTAGCTGGCACCATTGTCTAATGAAATGTTTTTGAATGTCAAATCAAAACAAGGAACCATTTTTGCATGACCTTGTTCTTTGTACTTCTTGGAACATTGAAATCTCAGACGCAGAGGATTACCTAAAGTTAATGGTTGCTTCAGGTTTCATCAATTTATTCATAATATGATATTTTAGTTGTGTTTTGACTACAGCTTTGAAGTTTTAAATAACAGTATAGTACTTATAATATTATAGAATACAAATTTTTGGAAGTGCCTGGGATTTTTGCAGAACTGATCCATGTCTGGGTAAAATGATTTCTCCCGCTATCACTATGCTTTCAATCATATTAATTGCATTTTATTTTTTATTTTATTTTATTTTATTTTATTTTATTTTATTTTATTTTATTTTATTTATTTTTGAATGAGAGAGAGAGAGCATGTGGTAGAGAAGGAGCAGATCAGGGTGGGCAGGGGGAGAGAGAGAATATTAAGCAGGCTCTACACCCAGTATGGAGCCCAGTGGAGGCTCAATCTCAAGATCCTCAGATCACAACCTGAGCCGAAATCAAGAGTTGGATGCTTAACTGATTGGGCCAACCAAGTGCCTCCTCTTTTTTATAATGCCTTTTAAAAGAAGAAACAGCAAGTACAGCTAGTAGTAAAAAAGAAAAGAAAGAATACAAAAATATATTGATATGATACAATGACCTATTTTTCATTCATCCCCCCTGAATATCTGAATCTTCCAGAGCCAATGGAATCTTCCATTCCAAGAGAATGAGCTCTTTCTTTGGAATGTTCAGCATATTTATTTTTGCCCCTCCTTCCACTTCCAGCAGAACTATTCCCATCTTTGTAATCATTGTCCACTGCCCAGTGCACATGCCTTCTATTTTAGTGGGTTTTTCTCACTGTGGCGGGAGAAGCAATTAATCTAGAGTTGTTGTTTTTTTTAATCTAGAGTTTTAATAGCTATTAATGTTTAAGATATTTCTCTGTCCTGATGGCAGGGGAATTCAGAAATCCAAATAATGATGCAAAGATATAAATTTCATTCTAATGGGAAAAACTGTAGACAACACTGAATGCTCTAGAAGCAGAGTGATGCAGGCAGGCTCTCAGGCTCTGCACAAATCCTATCACTAAAGCCCTAAGTGAGTCCCACGTGGAAGCCTACCTTATGGATTGCCGTTGCCATCACTATCATTCCCACACACGGAAGATGCTTAATATTTGAACAGACCAGCTGGGGAGAATCAACCATATAACAAATACCACCAGATTTTTCTTCCCTAAAGTTCAATTTTCTGTAAAAGTGCTAAGGCTTTGTAACTTTAATGACTTCTTCCTTTTACCCAGGCCTTTTCCACAGATCCTCTTTCTAAAATCTCAAGTCTTACTATGCCAAACAGCAAAAGGCACACATTCAGCACTGTAAATTTTTTAGCTAATTTGCTAGCTATTTTCATCATTCAGATTTGACAGGCCCAAATAAAAAAAAATCAATTTCTGTCTCTGATGACAGATAAGAAAAGCCTAAGTATGGCGAAATGGTGTCTTTGTCAATGCTTAATGAATACACTGCATAAAAGGAATAGGCCTGATACATTTTTTTCTCAGAAATCAATAGGAACGCTCTCCATTTTTATATTAATCCACTCTGCATTAAAACCTAGAATTGCAGATTAAGCTTTCATGTCTCTGTACTCATTTCCCAACCCGCCCTATTTGGTGATGTGTTTTTTTTCTAGGCATTGAGCAATTGTCCATCACCCCTGCATTTCACCAGCTCCCTGCAAAGAAGTTATTTGCTGACATGCTGATCTATTAAGCAACATACGAAGAAATCCACAAGCTTGTGTTTCATTGAATCACAAGAAACTTGAGGAAACCCAACAAAGGGTGGTGAGCAAAGGGAAACTTAATTAGTTTAAGTGAAACTGACTCAGACAAATATGCTAATTTGCTAACTCCACCAGGATCTGGTTTTCTCTATACTCTGTTTTAACTTTCAAGCCACATTTGTGACTGTAGACTATCACAGACCCAGACTTTCGGAGCCAAAGTTGGCATGGGTTTGGTGACAAAGAAGACCAGCCAGGCAGGAAAGCCAAGCCTGGCTCAACTGGGGCTGTTCTCCCAGTCAAGTCAAACAGGGCTCCTAGTGGAGGGGGGATTGTCACCAGTTCCCACGGAAGCAGCTGAGAAGACATCGCAAACAGATGGCAGAGTTGGTCCTAATCAGGGTGTCGAAGTGCAGGTGTGAGCTAGTTGGCAAAACCAGAAAAAGGGTCAATGTGGGGCAGGTTGTATGCCTTTTAGATGATGCTTGAAATAAAAGGTTTTCTTCCTCCACCAACACTGAGATGACTTCAGGTAACCATTGGTCAAGTGAGAATTATATTTTGGCCTGAAGGCAATCCTTCCCCAAAGCTTTGAAGCAGTGCGTGCCTGCCTCATAAGCAAAAGTGTCTCAGGGTGACTAATAATAGAAATCCTGGGACCCCTGAGAGGCTCAGTTGATTAGGGGTCTGCCTTTGGCTCAGGCCATGATCCCAGAGTCCTAGGATCGAGCCCCCCATAGGGCTCCCTGCTCAGTGGGGAGTCTGCTTCTCCCTCTCTCTCTGCTCCTCCCCCTTCCCGTGCACACTGTCTCTCTCAAGAGTGTTCTTTCTCTCCCTCTCAATTAAATAAAATCTTTTTAAAAAAAGAAATAAGAGAAATAGAACATCATTAGAATTTTACAATAGTTATTATTGCCACAGGGAAATTCCAGTGATGGATGCTTAACTTAGTGGTCAGAACTTTAAGGAGAAATAGGATATTAGCATAGCCTCAAAGTATCACCCATAAGTAAGTATTGTAAGCATTGTGGTGCTATTAATTACTGTGGTTCTGGCAGGTGGAGCCTAATTACCCTTTTTTAGAGTTTTATTATCAAGGTCTCACATTCAAGTACAGATTTCTATGAAGTCTGACTCCCCAAGGAAAAGGGAAATAGCAAGGGTTGGCTGTGTCCCCTCGCTGAGAGGGCCTACCCAAGACCCATGACCCCACAATGGGCAGGTAGGTACCCTTTTTTTTTAGAGTGATCTGGATTTAGTGACTGGTTTCTAATGAATAGAAAATGGAATGGGAAAAATTAGAACTTCACAGGGGAGAATCCTGACAGCCCCTTAACCAAATGATCAAGGGTAACATCATCTGTATGAGTCATATTGCTATCATGTACCCATTTATATGTCAAGACGAGAAAGCCAATTTGCTCCTGTGGTATTCTTCCCAGAAGTCCATCATTCAAATCCAACTAATAGTAAGATATCATCAGACAGACACAAATTGAGAGCTACTCTACAAAATACCCACCTGGTATTCTTAAAAGTGTTGAAGTCACAAGAAACAAGGAGAGACAGAGAAACCACAAAAGATTAGAGGAAATCTAGGAGACGTGACAATTAATACAACGTGATAGGCTATGTTGGATCTAGAATAGAAGAAGGGCATTAGTGGAAAGCTGGTCAAATGCCAATAGAACTGTAGTTGAGCTAAGAGTGTTGTTCCAATGGTAATTTCTTAGTGGTCGTGTACCATGGTTATGTAAGATTGTAACATTAAAGAAAGCAGGGGGAAAGGTAAAGGAGAACTCCCTGTGCTAATTTTGCAATCCTGTACATCTGAAATTATTTTGAAATGAAAATGTTTTTTAAAAGACTAGAAAAACAGTCTAGCCACTTAATATTTTAGAGAGGAAAAATAAGCCCCACAATCTTCTCTAGCTGCTCAAATGCTATTTCTCGTCACATTATTGTGATAAGTTTCTAGTTAAACAATTGTTTTTCCTATTTCAATTTTTTTTAACTTGAAAGATTGACCTAGGTCAAAAGAATGAGAATACAAGCCACAGACTGAGAGAAATATTTGCAAAGGACATATTTGATAAAAGACTGCTATCCAAAATATACAAAGAACTCTTAAAACTCGACAATGTGAAAACAAACAAACCTATTAAAAATGATTAAAGGGGGCAGCCTGGGTGGCTCAGTGGTTTAGTGCCTACCTTCGACTCAGTGCGTGATCCTGGAGACCCAGGATCAAGTCCTGCGTCGGGATCCCTGCATGGAGGCTACTTCTCCCTCTGCCTGTGTCTCTGCCTCTCTCTGTGTGTGTCTCTTATGAATAAGTAAATAAAATCTTTTAAAAAATGATTAAAGGAACTAGATACCTTACCAAAGAAGATATATAGATGGCAAGTAATCATATGAAAAGATGCTCAACATCATACATCCTTAGGAAATTTCAAATTAAACAACAATGACACTCCACTGTATACCTATTAGAATGACCACAATCCAAAACACTGACAACGTCAAATGTTGACAAGGATGTGGAGCAACAGGACTCGTATTCATTGCTAGTGGGAATACAAAATGGTACCCCCACTTTGGAAGACAATTTGGCAGTTTCTAACAAAACTAAATGTACTCTTAAAATGTAATCCAAGAATTATACCCTTTATTATTTACCCAAATGAATTAAAAGCTTGTATGCACACAAAAGCTTACACACAGATCTTTATAGCAGCTTTATTCATAATTACCAAAAACTTGGAGGCAACCAAGATACCCTTAATAAATGAATGAATTAATAAACTGTGGGACATCGACAAAATTGAATTTTTTATTCAGTACTAAAAAGAAATGAGCTATCAAGCCATGAAAAGATATGGAGGAACCATAAATACATGTTACCGGGTTAAAGAAAGTAATCTGAAAATTATATATATTATATGATTCCAACCATACAACATCCTGGAAAGGACAAAACTATTTGGAGACAGTGGTTGCCAGAGATTGAGGGAAAGGAACAGATGAAAAGGTAGAGCTCAGAGGATTCTTTTTTAATAGACTTTATTTTTTTAGAGCACTTTTCATAGCAAAATTGAGAGGAAAATACACAGATTTCTTACATACCCTTTCCCCTACATATGCACAACCTCCCTCACCAGAGTGGCACATTTGTTACAACCAATAAACCTATATTAACACATCACTATCACCCAAAGTCCATGGGTTTGTCCAAGTCCAAGTTTGTATTAGGGTTCAGTCTTGGTGTTGTATATTCTAAGGGTTCAGACAAGTATATAATGATATATGTATCCAATTCCTTTCAACGTGGGTTCATTAACTGTAACAAATATATCACATTTGTGGTATATGCTGATAGTGGAAGGCTTGCATGTATAGGAAGGGAGTGTTAGGGACCCTCTCTATATTTCTGCTCACCTTTGCTATGAATCTAAAATTGCTCTAAAATAATAAAATTATATTTCAGAAAAAAAGAAAGAAAGATTATCCTGGAATAATGAATGAAGAGAATTTTCCAAGTACAGAAAACAACTTCATCCTTATGGATAAAAGAGTACATTCACTGAAACATGGAATTTGCCATGTGTCAAACATATTCAAATAGCTGTGTATACATAATTTAATAATCACAGCAATTCTATGAGGTAGTTACTTTTATAATCATTCCTTTACAGATGAGGAAACAGATTCAAGGAGGTTAAGTAACTTGCTGTGAAGACAAAAACATGGCGCAGGGCGGGGGATGTGGGGGAGGCTGGTTCTTACTTTCTGTGCATACAAAACCCAAAAACTGGGATGCCTGGGTGGCTCAATGGTTGAGCATCTGCCTTTGGCTCAGGGCATGATCCTAGGATCCTGGGATCGAGTCCCACATGGGGCTTCCTGCAGGGAGCCTGCTTCTCCCTCTGCCTATGTCTCTGCCTCTCTCTCTCTATCTCTCTCTCTCTATCTCTCTCTCTCTCTCACTGTGTGTGTGTGTCTCATGAATAAATAAATACAATATTAAAAAAAAAAACAAAACTGAAGTCCATTAAAATTTATAAGAGTTTAAAAAAATTATGAGTTTATTTGAGCAAACATCCATTTAAATCAGGCAGCACCAAGCTGAAATTAGTTAGGAGCTTTCTGTGGATGGAAGCTAGGAGGAAGGCTTTTATGGGGCAGATGCAGAAACAAAGCAAAGAAATTATTTGATTGGCTCTAGCTTCATGTGCTGCTCTATTGGGGAAAACCTAGCTGGCTGTTTGTGATACGTTAGTCTCAAGTTTTGTTTTCTTAAATTCAATTGCATTGACTCTGGTTTAGTTTGCCTCCATGCGTCCCCAAGGTATCAAAGTCACCTCAGTCTAATGCTCTCCTGGTTATTACTTTAACAGAATATAGCTAAATTTGGGGCATTAAATAGAGTTCTACTCATAACATGCAACATGAAATTTTATATTTCTTATACAAAACTGTAATGCTGACTGAAGAATCAAATTTACATGGAAGTATAGTAGTCTCAGCAGAAAATCACATTGTTTCGTATGGATACAGAACACAAATTTTTGGGCAGCCCGGGTGGCTCAGCGGTTTAGCGCCGCCTTGGGTCCAGGGCATGATCCTGGAGACCGGGGATCGAGTCCCACGTCAGGCTCCCTCAATAGAGCCTGCTTCTCCCTCTGCCTGTGTCTCTGCCTCTCTCTCTTTCTCTCTCTCTCTGTGTGTCTCTCATGAATAAATAAATAAACTCTTAAAAAAAAAAAGAACACAAATTTTTCCATATGTGTTACCTTAAGCTTGTGCTTATTACAGATTATAAATACTCAAAAAGGTAGCACTATTTCTAAAGAAAATGCCTATTTTATGCTACTATCAGCCAATATCCACTAATTAGTTTACATTACCAACATTTGACCCAAGGCAAATTTGATCTACGATGTTTTTATTCAAAACTAATCACTGAGGAGTGCTTAGGTGGCTCAGTTGGAGGTGTCAGGTCATGATGCCAGGGTCTTGGCACTGAGTCCAAAATCATTATCATCTGGCTTCCTGCAAAGCGGGGAGTCTGCTTCTCCCTGTCCCTCTGCCCCTTCCCATTGTTCCTGTGCTCAAACTCTCTCTCAGATAAATAAATAAAATCTTTTAAAAATAAAACTAATCAGGGATCCCTGGGTGGCTCAGCGGTTTAGCGCCTGCCTTTGGCCCAGGGTACGATCATGGAGTCCCGGACTCGAGTCCCACCTAGGGCTCCTAGCATGGAGCCTGATTCTCCCTCCTCCTGTGTCTCTGCCTCTCTCTCTCTCTCTCTCTGTGTGTGTGTGTCTATCATAAATAAGTAAGTAAATAAGTCTTTTAAAAAATAAAATAAAATAATCACTGAAGAAGCTCAGGTCACTAGAATATATATTATAAAGAATGTTCCCCTTGCAGCTGTCATTTAGAATATGTAAATGTAAGTTAGGATCCCAGAGAATAATAAATCACCTTAACAGAAGACACAGTACTCCCTGTCCAGAGGGAGTCGTAGCAAGACTAATGTGAGGCAGAGGGAAGGGCTAGCTAGGTAGGGCTGACCAACTGCTTTAATGAAAAGCAACCCTTTAAAGAAGGAACAGAAGAACGGAACAGAAAGAGAGAAGAAACAAGGACTAATTTTGTCCCTTTTTGTTTAAACTTCTTGAGCGCTTATTATCAGTAAAACAAACTCCAAAGCCTTAGTATATCATGCTAGTTTTTTTTAGCAATCACTAGCCCCTAGGCTGCAATTGCCAGGCATGATTCCCTAGATTCCAGTTCCATAGACTCACTCAAGTTGTCCGGACTCATTCTTCACTTTCTGGCCTCTGAGCCTTCACTCACATATCCCTGTACCTTCAAATATCCTCATTCAAAACAGAATGCAGCAGTGCCTGGGGGGCTCAGTCATTGAGTCTCTGACTCTTGGTTTGGGCTCAGGTCATGATTTCAGGGTCATGATCTCAGGGCCATGAGCCCCGTGTTGAGCTTCATATTGGGCTTCCCACTCACAGAGAGTCTACATGAGATTTTCTCCTTCTCCCTCTACCCCTCCCCCTGCTCGAGTTCTCGCTCTCTCTAAAATAAAGAAAGAAAATCTTAAAAAGGAAAAAAATGGAATGCAGAGGCCAAGATGGCTGAAAAGCTCTCCCAAATCATATTTCATTCTCCAACTGAAATTTTTCTTTCCTCTCTCTTCCTGTATTACCAATGCTCCTTATACATCTGTAAGAGCATATATCATTCTGCCTACTGTGGCAGTTAGCTGTCCAATCTCCTCTGCACGGCTGTAATCTGAGAGCAGAGACCACATCTCTTCATCTGTACTCCCCAGCACACCTATTGCAATGCCTGACATGTAAAAGAATCCTAGAATCTCAAACTCAGAGTTAGCAGGAAACTCAGAGATGAAATAGGACACATTTGATATAAGAATGATAGAGGAAAGATTGAGGGGAAAGGTTAGGAAGAGAAAATTAGAAAGGGAAAGAGTGATAATAAATATTTCTTGAGAATTTATTATAGGCCACATGATTCCAAGCTCATTATATATATTCTCTCATTTAATTTTATAACAATTTGACAAGGAAAGTGTTGTTATCATTCTCTTTCTATCAGAGAAGCAAACCAAGACACAGAGGTTAAACAAATTGCCAAAGTTGAGCAGTTAAGGAGTGATGGAGCCAGAACTCCAGCCCAGGCAGTTTGGCTCCAATGTTAGCTTGTCAGTAAAACAAAGCCCAGTAACGGAGCCTTACATACATAGCACACGGAGAAGGAACCTTCAGGAATGGGCACCTGCAACGTACTTTCCATCTTGCTAACCTCTAGATGTCCATGCTATGTACACTGGGTGTAATTATCTTGAAGTTCAAAAACCTTACCCAAAATGGTCAGCATTCACAAAATATTATAAAACATTCATATAATACGACACTTTCAGAAAGGACCTTTCCGTGATTTTTAATGCACAAATCCCCATGAAAGGAAGACATTTGGTAACCAGCCCAGGCATTGTAGCCACAATAGAAGAAATTCAGTGAGTTTAATCAAAAGCATGTACCTAGCCACCAGGGCCCCTTTGGGAATGCTTGCTAGAAAAACCACATGTAGCTTTCAGTTTCTATCATCTGGCCCTAACACAGCCCTTGTTTTTTCTGCTTAGTAATAATTCAAAGTAGGTTGCCTGTAGGAACAATTTTTAAAAGACTATTTTTTTAATAACTTCAATGTTAGGCAAATTTTTCAAATTTTCCCATTACAATCAAAGCTTAATGAAATATTTATGAACTACTGAGGTTGATAGTTTGTTAATTTTCATTTTTTAACCAGAATGGGATAACACGGAGCACTGATGTCACATACATTCTCTGAGGTCACATGGACAGGTTGTTAAGTCTCTTTGACTTTCAGAAATAAGTGGGTCAGTTCAGGTTGCAGAAACCTCCTTAAACTCAGTCTAGTGTAATAGAAGGGCACATTTTAAAATTGACCAAGGAAATGCCTTAGAAACTGCTGTAAGAAGTATTTGACAAAGAAGAAAAATATGTCCTCAGTTTGTCTTCAATTAAACACACACACACACACACACACACACACACACATACACACACACACAAAATTCTCTTCCCACCATGGTGTTGGGTACTTCTGGGGACACCATTCACATTATAGTCTAAATAAGCACTCCTACCTGTGTTCTTCCCTTTCTTGCTGTAGTTTCTTCTATTAAGTGGCTACAAAATGCCCCCTCCTGGGAACACCAGGTCTCTTGCCTTTCATTCAGTTATACAAATGCCACTACTTATTTGAAGCTTAAAGATCCAGCCTTTATTCACGTTAACAGGAAGGGGGAAAATGCTTTGACAGGATTAGAGCCTAATGTTTGAGGCTGTGGAATTTCAGACATCAGTTAGCAAATAGCAGAAAAGATCTGGGACTACCCAAGCAGCTCATCCTTAATATATCACATTGATGAGCACCTTGACCTCTTATATTAAGCTAGTCCTTCTTCTTATTGTTCATGGAACTTCAGGGTCCTTCATCCCCTGTGTTGCTGTTGCTGAGCTGGCAATGTAGTGTAGCATAAAGAGACGTGGATGGAGAAGTAGGACACCCAAGACTAAAGTCTAGCATCATGCTCATCAGCAGTGCTAGCTTCGGCTTCCACATCCTTGGGCATTGTATGGATACTTGACTTATTCAGCCATCCCTGTTTATAGAGCTCCAAATGGAAAGGGGCAATGCTCCTATTACTTCTCACAGGGCTGTGGTAAGTTTTCAGAGAGTTCGCACAAGTCAACATGGAGCACAATCCTTGTGGCACTCAATACATGTTAGCTAGTACGGTTAAATATCTCTAAAGCTAACATGAAATTCAATCCCTAAAGAAATCACTCCACAACTTCTTGTTTACAGAAGCTCACATTTACTCCTTCCCGGAATTTCATTCCCGTCTCTCTCACCAAGATGACAGGACTCCAGATGTTGTTTCTCCTTTCTCAAATTACATAACACCTTTGATCCCTCACTTTCAATCAGGACTAATAGGCTCTAATTGCAGACATTATCAATGCGAATGGTGCTAGTTCCTGATAAATGAGCTGCTGGCACAGGGTGTCCTGCCATGACATGTAGATGAGCGCAAGGAAAGCACTGCCATTCCACAAATCACTCAGCACCTGGGACTCGGGTTGGTGGCACCTGGCAGTCTCCTTGTTTCAGGGCACACAGCCTTGCCAGCCGCTGACTGTCATCAAACAATACACTCTAATATTATTCCATGGTTTGCTTTTAAAGAGATCCTTCCTAGAACAGGCCAACTGATTCATTTCCAAGCCACCGGCAAACATAATCACATAGTGCAGAGAGAATAATAGAACATTTTGGTGGCTTGCATTTTCTGGCATAAAATTAAGAAAAATCAAAGACCGTGTTTCGCCTAAAGTTTAAGAACAAGAGTTTCCAGGGTCAGAGGGTGGACACACATACAACGTTATGGTGGTATTTTTTTAACAAGGATTTTGAGTGAATCCTTTGATTAACATTTATACTGTAAATGTAACATCATCATTACCACAGAATTCATTCTACAACTGTTTAAAGCTTCAGCACTTAACTTCTCAGCTTCCCCAATATGTTAATATGTCACCGATGATTCTGAAAAATCAAAATGACCAGGAATGTACTTGACTTGCACCAAATACCATAAGCTCAACCATCAGTGAAACCTAAAAAAGTGAAAATAATGCGTTTGATCAAGTTCATTTTACAGAATATAGATAATACAGAAGCAAGCAGTCAGAATCTGAAAGGAAAATATTCTCTAATTTTGCCTGTTGAATTTGGAAATCTTTAGTTCGCGAATCCATCATTTCCGCAAAGTTTCTCTGACTCTACGATGTATTATCAAGGTTAGGCCCTGAAAGACCCACCTGCCTCCAGCCACACTGGTCTGATTTCAGTTCCTACAACTAATTCATCTATTTTTCCATCACCTCAGAACCTTCACCTCGCTGGTCCCCCACTGTGGAACATTCTCCACACCCTCCCCCATCACCACCCGCTTACCCTTCAATTTCAACTTAAAAATCATTCTCTCAGAGTGATCATCCCAGACACCGCGTCTCCTCAACCCAGTTCTGGTTCCCTCATATCTCTAAACTACCATTTCTTGCCCCCCTGGTTCCTTTGTAATGCTCTTCACATAATTACTCCAGCATAGCTCTTTCCTGTGGCCTCTACAGTCTCTGATAGAGAGGGGCTTATCTTTTTGTCCCTACCACTTACCAAGAAGCCTATCACATATCAGGCACTCCATACATATTTATTGAATTCGTTGATTAGCATATGGATGAATAAATTCAGGCATTCTCATGCATTTTTTTAGGGTAGGCATGGATTGGCACCAGGAGACTATTGCTTTTTTGCAACATGACATCAGAGGGCTTTCAGAGTCTCCACAGAGTATTCCATGTTTAGACACACGGTATACAGATGTGGCCTAAAAGATAAAAGTGAAACCAAAGGCCCCCCTTTTGTCCCAGGTTGTTTCCACACCAATCAAGACTAAGAAATCATGGGGCAATCCCACCATCCTCTAATTTCATGTTTAGCCAGGATATTAAGGGAGGAAATCAACCAGAAGTAAAACAGTTTGCTTCTACTTACATTCCACTGGACAGAACTATCCACATGGTGAATATAATTGTAAGATAAAATGAGAAATGAAGAGTTGCACATGGGTATGGGTGAGTATAAACAAGGTGTAGTTTGGTCTTAACAAGTAATTCTCCTTTTTGACACCTGGTCTTCATGATTTAGCTAAAAGGACTAATTCCTTTATGAAAATTGGATTCAGCCCAGACACATTTTAAATATACTCTCAAAAGCCCATAGCTTTGCATTTATATTGTCTGGCATTGTGCTCCAGGATATACTTAAGGTATCAAATTATGTATTTCCATATCACAAATTACCTCAAAAGTTAGCAGCTTGAGACAGAAAACACTTGTCTTCTCAGTGTCAGGAATCAGGAATTTAGATATGGCTTGGCTGTACCTCTGGCTGAAGGTCTTTCCTGAGTTTGCAGTCACACTGTGGCTAGGGGTGAGGACACATCTGAAGGTTTGTTTGGAGCAGGATCCACTTCTTAACCCACTCATGTGGTTATGGGCAGGATTTGGTTCCTCACAGGCTGTTGAACTGAGGGCCTAGTTCCTCACTGGTTCACTGGTTCCTCCCTGGCTATGGGCTGGAGGCCTCTCTCACTTCCTTGCACAGGTGCCTGTCCACAGGGCAGCTTACAGCATGGCAGCTGGCTTCTCTCCGACCAAGCGAGCAAGAAAACAAGAGGTAGCTGCCAAAGCTGGAAGCCAATGTTTTGTAACCTAATCCAGAAACGGCCGTCATCTCCTGTTCCTTAGAAGTGAGTCTCCAGGTGCAGCCCACATTCAAGGGGCAGGGTCACACAAGGACATGAACACGAGGAGGCAGGGATCATTGCAGATTGTCTTAGAGACTATTTACCACTGATGTTCTTCTAGGACACATAATTGTTGGCCATCCTTGTTAAACTGTTTTGTTTCTGATTTTCTTCCCAATATTTCCTTTAAGATTTTATTTATTTATTCATGAGAGACAGAGAGGCACAGACAGAAGCAGGCTCAATTTGGGACTCAATCCCAGGACCCCAGGATCACAACCTGAGCCAAAGGCAGATGCTCAACCCCTGAGCCACCCAGGTGCCCTCTTCTCAAGTTTATGATGTTGAAGATGGCCCATAGATGATGGACATTGTGGACAATCAACTTATGAAAATTACAGTAGATTCAAGTAGTACAACCATCTAAAAAGAAAGAAGTATAGCCTTTGGTCAGCTATCTAGCACTACATTAGTTATATTGTATATACTTTCCTAGTTAATCCTTTATAGGACTAGCTAGGTTTTTTTTTTTCTTTTCTTATTTTAAGATTGATTGATTGATTTGACAGAAAGGGCACAAATAGGCAGAGTGACAGGCAGAGGGAGAGGGAGAAGCAGACTCCTCATGGAGCAGGGGACCCGAAGTGGCGCTTGATCCTAGTAACCTGGGATCATGACCTGAGCTGAAGGCAGACATTTAGCGGATGGAGTCACCCAGGCACCCCAAGACTAGCTAGTTTTTCAAATTCTATCTGATACTACTCTGTCAATTAAAGTATCTTGGAGGGAAACGAACTACGGGTGGTGGAAGGGGAGGAGGGCGGGGGGTGGGGGGTGAATGGGTGACGGGCACTGAGGGGGGCACTTGACGGGATGAGCACTGGGTGTTATTCTGTATGTTGGCAAATTGAACACCAATAAAAAATAAATTTATTATTTAAAAAAAATAAAGTATCTTTGGAGAAGTGAAATGGACTTACAGGGCTTCCTATCTGTGAAGAGTCAGGAAGTTCAATTCTTTCACAGGCTCAGGGTATAGAAGAACCAGAAACATTTGCAAACAATGCTAATAGCCCTCCCCGTTTAACCTTACCAAATATGAGTAAATCTTTTATTTCCAAGTTGAAGATCAAATAATCCTATTCATATGTTCATATTTGGGTTTATAATGATATTCTTTCTTAATACCCTACATATTCTTTTTTTAAGATTCTATTTCTTTATTCAAGAGAGACACACAGAGAGAGGCAGAGGCATAGGCAGAGGGAGAAGCAGGCTCCCTGCAAGGAGCTCAATGTGGGACTCAATCCTGTGACCCTGGGATCACGACCTGAGTTGAAGGTAGACACTCAACCATTGAATGACCCAGGTAGCCAATACTCTACATATTCTTGGAACTGCATCCAAACTGTTCTGACCTTCAGGTCCCCAAATATAGATTCTGGTGAAGCCTAGACATATTTGTTTGTCACCAGTAATCTCCAACTGAGCATCATTAATATTTGTGCAAAGTCTGGTAAATGGGGTCTTAGGTGTTTCTTTTATGTCTCTTATTATCTAAATTAAGAAATCACTGGTTTTTACGTTTTCTTTTTTTTTAAGATTTTATTTATTCATGAGAGACACAGAGAGAGATGCAGAGAGACAGAGGCAGAAGGAGAAGCAGGCTACATGCAGGGAGTCCAGTGCAGGACTCGATCCCAGGACCTTGGGACCACACCCTGAGCTGAAGGCAGACGCTCAACCACTGAGCCACCCAGGCAACCATGTTTTCTAAATTCTAAAATGTTATATGATATATAGATATTAAACAATACAAGGGCTAACTAGTTTAGAATTTCTTTTAAAATACATAAAGTTTTAATCACTGGGAATTTTGACAATAGTATATATAGTTGCACAGAAAGTATAAAAAGAAAATATATTGCTTTATAATAATTTTTATCACTCTTTATAAAACTCTATTGTTTTATTTCCTAGTCTCCATACTTAATCTAGTTCTCTCTTTGGCCTACACTCTCTCAGTGTGAATATTTTATTTTAATTTAATTTAATTTTATTTTATTTTAAATGATTTTTTAAAGATTTTTATTTATTCACGAGAGACACAGAAAGAGAGGCAGAGACACAGGCAGAGGGAGAAGCAGGCTCCATGCAAGGAGCCTAATGTGGGACTGGATTCCGGGATGCCTGGATCACACCCTGAGCAGAAGGCAGATGCTCAACCGCTGAGCCATCCAGGCATCCCATCAGTGTGAATATTTTAACACAAATTCAGATTGTTTCATTGCTCTGTTCACAACCCCCAATGTCTCCCAAAAAGCTTTGAATAAAAGCTAAAGTCCTTACCACAATGTTGTATCTGGCTACATCTGTAATTTGTTATCTTAACCTTCCCTGTTAGGGGCTCATTGGTTGAATTCCACAGTCTCCTAGGTGGGTGCTGTGTTCACCAAGCACATGACCTATTCTCTGGTTGCCTCCTTTCTCTCTACCCACCAGTCTTCACAAAGATCTTCATTCATAGCTCTATTTAAAGTTCCAGAAAAGGGATGCCTGGGTGGCTCAGTGGTTGTCTGCCTTTGTCTCAGGATGTGATCCCGGGGCCCCAGGAGTCCCACATCGGGCTCCCCGCAAGGGGTCTGCTTCTCCCTCTGCCTGTGTCTCTGCCTCTCTCTGTGTGTCTCTCATGAATAAATAAGATCTTTAAAAATAAATAAAGTTCCAAAAAAGAAAAACAACAACAGAGAGAACTAGCCTTTCCCTTCCTATTATCTTCTGCTTTCCTTTATAACATGCATCACTGACATTGTACTGTAAATTTAGACATGTATCCCTCCCTCTTAAATGAAAGCTTTATGAAAGTAGGAACTGTGTTTTACTGTTTTAGTCACTGATACATCCACAGCACCTAGAATACCAGCTGGCACATTCTGGGAGTCAACTGGACTTAGAAGATCAAATAAAGAAATGTTAAAGGACCTCAAATCTAAAAGGAGCCCCCAGGACCATGAGAATATTCTTTCCCCAGCACTGTAAACCGTGTACCTAACAAAGTGCTCTGCTGTGTAATAGTCTTTATGGAAGTATCTGTAGTTGAAATGAATGAACAAATGCCTAAATTGAAAAGAATCAGTGCTATTGTTTCTCAAACTGTGAATAAACTATGTTTTTTTCTCAGATAATAATACTTTCCAGTGCATGCCAACCAAAAAAACAAACCAAAAATAAAAATACAAACTGGAGAAAGCCTGGCAAAGCTTTCTGAAAGGCATACCTGAAAGCCTATTAGAGTAGTGGAACTACTCTAATCCTGTAATGTAAAAGCCATGTATCACTGAATTCCCCTGAAGAAATGACCCTGAAATCTCTCTGACATCACAGCCAGAAGTCAGAGGAGAAGACAAATTCCTGTTGCGCTTGTCCTTCTTCCCCATTCTTCCACCATGACAGAAAAGGCTCATCAATCACCTCGTCTTTCCTTCTGAATGCAGACTTGGCCTCAGAATGCCCAGCAAGGCTCTCTTAGAAGCCATAACTGCATATACTCCAGAGAATGTTTGTCACTGTTGCTTGTATTCATCAGTTGTAGGCAAAATTACCAGACACTGAGAAAGCACAGATTTTATTACTCTTGTCTGCTATCTAAAAGAAGGAATAGGGATCCCTGGGTGGTGCAGTGGTTTGGCGCCTGCCTTTGGCCCAGGGCGTGATCCTGGAGACCCGGGATCGGGTCCCACGTCGGGCTCCCGGTGCATGGAGCCTGCTTCTCCCTCTGCCTGTGTCTCTGCCTCTCTCTCTTTCTCTCTCTGTGACTATCATAAATAAAAAAAAAAAACTTTAAAAAAAAAGAAAGAAGGAATAGAGAATTTGGACCTCAATGTAAGCAAACTTAAAACCCACATATTGGTCTTCATTACTTTATTCATATTAGTGGATAGAGTAACCTTCATTTTGGAAACATGAGATCCAAGTTTTCTGTGGAGGAAACCTGATCTCTCTCAGAAAGATTAAACTTCAGCTCTTGAGTGTATCTCTTGAGATGTTTCACATCCAAGCTTTGAATGTGACCTGTATTCAAGTCCATTCAAATTCATAAATATTTACTGAAGGTGTGCTCTCTGGAAAATGTATTCCCTGGTAGGAATTGGTTATTAACAGATGGAAGAAAGCTAATAGATCCTCTATGGCAACTGTATTCAGAGATGACATCTCATAATATCACAAACTCTTAGAAAGGTTGCTTAAGGGGCTAATATAAACCTTATCTTTCAGACGTGACCAATCCAAAATTCCTAATAACAGGTAAATCTATTCTAAAATTTGTTTTTGAAATTTCTTTGAGAAGAAAATATGTTACTAAGCAAATTTGCAATATACGGGCAAATGTAACAGCAGTTTTAATCTAGATAAAAGAATAATTTCCAGGGACTCCAGCAACATTAATTAAGTAGCGACAATAAAGGCCAACAACTTGACAACAAGTCTTATCTGTCCATTAAAGCCAGTCTTCTTTTTAAGATTTTATTTATTTATTCATGAGAGACACAGAGAGAGAGAGAGAGAGAGAGAGAGAGAAGCAGAGACACAGGCAGAGGGAGAAGCAGGCTCCATGCAGGGAGCCCGACGTGGGACTCGATCCCAGGTCTCCAGGATCACGCCCTGGGCTGAAGGCGCCGCCAAACTATTGGGCCACCGTGGCTGCCCCATTAAAGCCAGTCTAGCAGGATCTACATTTTGGCAAAATAATAAGCAATTGATTCAAAATAATTTAGTAGCTTAAGAACATCAAAAATTTTGGATTTTTTTAAAAAAATTCATTGTTCAGATTTTCTCCTAATGCACCTTGCTTCTTTTGCCTGTGACTTTGGATTGGTCAGGTATTATCTGTACAAAAGAAGTTCTTAGACATATATTGAGTCTTTCGGTTGAAAGATTACTAAGAACTTTCTGCAATAGGAAATCTTCAATTAAATGACCAAAAGGATTCAACAGCGCAAAACGAAATCCTGTTCTGCCATCTAGAGGACACATACTGACTGCCTAGGAAATATCTTAAATCTTAATGGCCCCTGAAGTATAAAATATACAGATATTCTGTTTAAAAGAAGGGGGCTGGCAGGGGTACGGTGAAAGAGATTGTTTTTTCTTTATGAAGCTATCAGATTTCACCACACAGGGCAGCCCGGGTGGCTCAGCAGTTTAGCACCGCATTCAGCCCAGGGCCTGATCCTAGAGACAGAGGATCGAGTCCCACATCAGGAGCCTGCTTCTCCCTCTGCCTGTGTCTCTGCCTCTCTGTCTCTCTCTCTCTCTCTCTCATGAATAAATAAATAAAATCTTAAAAAAAAAGATTTCACCACACAGAAAAAATAATTTATTTTAAAAAGCACTCTTTTAAAAACTGTGCATTAGGCATGTATCAAGCTGAGATTTACACCTTGCCAAGTTTGCTGGGCTCAAGCCTACCTTGGGTATATCTCCTAAGAACACTGTCTTGGCCAGTTATTGTTGATGCTTCGGCTTAAACTGAAGCTTCTTTTATGATGGTTTCCACTGAATTTTCAGTCCCACATTTTAAGATTTTCTAAATTACCTTAATATATGTATATACATATTACCTTAATATGTATATCCCATGCTAACCAATACTATACATTGCAACGTGGCATTTTACAGGTACAAAGTATTTGCTTTTTGGAGTATACTACAGACTAATACATACTTCTTTAAATAATCAGGAAACAGACGGCCATCCATATAATCAAAGAGCTTCATAATTAAAGGGGAAAGTAAAGATAATCTTCAATCTCTTCATCTTCAGTGGAAGAAAATGAAGTCAATAAAGATTCTATACTCTGTTCAATGTTATACATTGGTTATTGGTGCTTTCACTATCACCCACATTGCTCAATGTAAGTCCAGTTTTTTTTCCAGGTCATTTATCCATTCATCCAACAGGTATTTAATACATGCCAACTATGGGCTAAGCATTGTGATTAGGCACTGAAGGGAAAATGCCACATGAAAAAGACACAGTCCCTGCTCCCTAAGAGCTCATAGTCTTCTGGGCTTGAAGCATTCATCAGTCACATAGAATTATAAAAATATAAGGGACTAACTAAGAAAGAGTTTAATGGCAGCAGGACTTAGTCTAGTCAAGAGGTCAGGTATGACTTCTCTAAAGAAGTTATTTTTAAACAGAGATCCAAAGGATGAGCAAAGCAGAAAGAAAGAGCATACCCAGCAATGCCAAAGGCCTTGGATGGGAGAAGGCGTGATGCTCTTGTGGAACTAAAAGATTAGTGGAAAACGAGTATGGCTGAGCCTGCAAAGGCTGCCTGGGGTCTAATCATCTGGAGACAGATGACAGACAATGAGCAAGCTATGAAGAGTTTCAAAAGAGAGAATCAATCAGATTTGTGATATTTGAAAGATTGCTCTGGATCCAGGCAGTGACTGAGAGAAAAGAGCCAAGAATGGGCTGGACAGAAGACCAATTAAGAGACCACATGTGATGACAACTTGTTGTACAGCAGTGTCATGGCAAAAGACAAGTCCCCTGAGATTGTGGTCTGTGTCAGCCGTGTCTCCTGGTGTTGGGCGGTACACTGCCAACACTGCCATACTTCAGTCCTAGATGGTGATAGAGACTTTGTGCCCACCCTCCCCAAAATTCATATGCAATGGTATAAGAAGGTGTGGTCCTTGGGAGGTCATGAAGGTGGAGCCCTCAGGAATGGGAACTGTGCTCAGTAGGAACACCAGAGAGCTCCTGTACCCTTTCTACCGTGTGAAGACACAGTGAGAATATGCCATCTGTGAACAGGAAGCAGGTCTTCAACAGACACCGAATCTGCTGGGGCCTGGTCTTAGACTTCCCTGCCTCTAGAACTGTAACAAATAAATGTTTGTGGTTCAGGTGACTCAGTCTCTGGCTATTTTTTTATAGCAGCCTGAACGGACTAAGTCTCTGGCTAGTCTCTGCTATTTTTTTATAGCAGGCTGAACGGACTAAGATACATAGGGACTTGGTCATCAACCAAGAGGGGGCTCTCTGTTGCTGTCAAAATGACCTTTAGTTGTCTAGCGTGTACAACCAGACAATCGGGCCATTTACTAAGATGAAAAATCTGCAAAAAGATATCCTCTGGGACATCTGTACTATAATGATGGATACATGACATCATGCATTTGCCAAAACCCACAGAACTGTGTGACACAGAGTGAGCCCTAATGTAAACTACAGATTTAATTTAATAATAATGTATTGGCATTGGTTACTGAGCTGTAACAAATGTACCACACCAGTGCGAAGTGTGTAGGGAAAATTGTGGGAAGTGCGGAGAGAGAATATATGAGAATTTTCTACGTTTGACAGAATTTTTCTATAAATCTGAATCTACTTTCAAAAATCAAGTTGATTGGGGATCCCTGCGTGGCGCAGTGGTTTGGCGCCTGCCTTTGGCCCAGGGCGCGATCCTGGAGACCCGGGATCGAATCCCACGTCGGGCTCCCGGTGCATGGAGCCTGCTTCTCCCTCTGCCTGTGTCTCTGCCTCTCTCTCTCTCTCTGACTATCATAAATAATAAAAAAAAAATAAAATAAAAAATAAAAAAAAAATCAAGTTGATTAATTTTTTAAAAATGTTCTTGGGAAAAATCAAGGTAGCCCTCTAACTGGTAATAAATAAGAAAGCAAAAGTTATTTTCTGTGGAACAAGGTTGAGAAAAGGACAGGTCTTAAAAAAAAAAAACTTTTATTAAAAAATGCCTGAGAGACGCTTGGGTGGTTCAGTGGTTGAGTGTCTGCCTTTGCCTCAGGTCATGATCCCAGGGTCCTGGGATAGAGTCCCACATCGGGCTCCCTGCAGGGAGCTTGCTTTTCCCTTTGCCTGTGTCTCTGCCTCTCTCTCTCTCTCTCTCTCTCTCTGTCTCCATGAATAAATAAATAAAACATTTTTTAAAATGCATGAAAAGACTATGGTAAAGATATCACAGAGGGGATTCCTTTTTTTTTAATTTTGTATAGGTAATTTATTGTTAGTTTGTAGAAACATATCTTTATTTTATTTTTTATAAATTTATTTCTTATTGGTGTTCAGTTTGCCAACATATAGAATAACTCCCAGTGCTCATCCCATCAAGTGCCCCCTCAGTGCCCTTCACCCCCACCTCCCGCCCACCTCCCTTTCTACCACCCCTAGTTCATTTCCCAGAGTTAGGAGTCTTCCATGTTCTGTCTCCCTTTCTGATATTTCCTACCCATTTCTTCTCCCTACCACTCTATTCCCTTTCACCATTTACCTTCATGGATGTATCTTGCAAGAAGTTACTGTGGCCAAGTTGACAAAGGGTGTTGCCTGTGTTCTCCTCTAGGATTTTGATGGAATCTTGTCTCTCATTTAGATCTCTCACCCATTTTGAGTTTATCTTTGTGTATGGTGCAGGAGAGTGGTCTAGTTTCATTCTTCTGCATGTGGATGTCCAATTTACCCAGCACCATTTACTGAAGAGACTGTCTTTCTTCCAGTGGATAGTCTTTCCTCCTTTGTCGAATACTAGTTGACCATAAAGTTGAGGGTCCACTTCTGGATTCTCTATTCTGTTCCATTGATCTATGTGTCTGTTTTTGTGCCAGTACCACACTATCTTGATGACCACAGCTTTGTAGTACAACCTGAACTCTGGCATCGTGATGCCCCCAGCTGTGGTTTTCTTTTTTAATATTCACAGAGGGGATTCTTTTTGAAGTTTTTTACTTTAGTAAATGGCCCAACTATCTATGGGAGAGGGAAGGATGAATAAGTAAAACAGGAAGTGCAACCATCCTGTAGGATACTATTCTGGTGGGTACATGTCATTATATTTTTGTCAAAGCTCATAGAATGTATAACACCAAGAGTGAATCCTAAGATAAACCATGGACTTTGAGTGATAATGATATATCAATATAGGTTCATCAACTGTAGAAAGTGTACCACTCTCGCGCAGGATACCAATGGTAGGGAAGGCTTCGCATATGTACATGGCAAGAGGCATCTGGGACATCTCTGTACCTTCTACTCCATTTTACTGTGAACCTAAAACTACTCTTAAAAAAAATCTACCGAAGCTTATTTATCAGGGACCTGCCAACATGGGCTGTGCTCACCCCGAAACTGTAAAAGTAGCAGCCTGGGTCAGCATTGAGAAGTACTACGTGTGCTTGGACAACGACTTTCACACCAACAAGCTCATGTGTGAAGAGATCACCAACATTTCCAGTAAGAAGCAACTCAGCCAGCCAGCAGGCTATGACATGCATCTTGTGTCTTGCTGCTTTAAGGGCTGTCTCTTTATCTTTGGAATTTGCAAGTTTCACTATTAAATGTCATGTGTTGAATGGTTTTTATTGATTTTAGGGGAGGATCTCTCTGTCTCCTGGATCTGAATGCTTGTTTGTCTCCCCAAATTAGGGAAGTTCTCTGCTATGATGTGTTCAAATATGCTTTCTGGTCTTCTGTCCCTCTTGGCATTTTCTGGAACCCCAATTGCACGTAGATTTTTCTTTCTGGGGTTGTCATTTATTTCCCTTAACCTTTCCTCATGGTCTTTTTTTTTTCTTTTTTCCTCAGCTTCCTTCCTTGCCATCAACTTGTCTTCTATGTCACTCACTCTTACTTCTACCTCATTAACCTTCATCATTAGGACCTCCAGTTTGGATTACATCTCATTGAATTGATTTTCAATTTCGGCCTGATTAGATCTAAATTCTGCAATCATGAAGTCTCTTGAATCCTTTATGCTTTTTTTCCAGAGCCACCAGTAACTTTATAATTGTGCCTCTGAATTGGTTGTCTGACATCGAATTATAATCCAAATTCTGTAACTCTGTGGCAGAGGGTACTGGTTCTGATTCTTTGTTTTGTGGTGAGTTCTTCTTTCTAGTCATTTTGCTCAGCACAGAGTGCCTAAAAAGTTTTACTGGAAAAAGGAAGAAGAAACAAAGAAAATACAAAGAAAACAATAAACAAGGAGGGGTATCCTCTGGTTCTCTATACTGTAAATCCCTCGACTTCCCCTGGAGCTTTCCAGCACTGTGGGGTCAAAAACTTACTCTTCCCCTGTCCTTCCAGCTGGTCTTCTGGGGGAGGGGCGGGCTGTGCTTATTCTCAGGTGTGTGCACCTGGGGGAGTTGCCCCGCCCCCTGCCAGTTGCCAGGCCCAGGGGAAGCCGTTCATCCTGTGAGGCCCCTGTCCCCTGGCAGCCCTGCTCCGTCCCAGGCACACGGTGACACCAGAAAGAACAACACTGGCGGCAGCCAGGTCTCCAGCCCTGGAGTCAGCTCCCCGCAGTAACTACCGCAGTTTCCCAGTCCACACTGGCCTGGATCCTCCTGGGGCTGAGGGGCGCCGATCTCCACAGCTTGGGGGTGCCAGGCAGCAGGAGAGTCCTCATTGTCCTGTGCCTTCCCCACCTCCACCTGTCCGAGGGAGGGGGGCAGCGCAGGATCACCAGCTGTGCCCCTCGGCGCCCTGGGATCCAGGGCCTCTGCTGCTAGAATCGCGCTCCCGCCCGGGCTCCCAAAGGCAGCAGAGCGTAGCCCCCTCCGTCTGGAGCCGCGCGCTGGACCGACAGGCTTCTCCCCGCGGCCCTGCCAGGTGCACTCCAGCCCTTTACCGAGCTCGGCCCAGGGTGTGGTGTGCTCTCCCCCAGGTGCACTTCCTCTGTTAGTGACCCCGGGTAATTGGAGGCTTCACCGCCCCTCCTGGGATCCTGCCCGAGTTCCCTGCTAAGTGCCTTTCCTTCCAGGAAAAATCCGGTGCAGATTTTAAAGTTCCTGCTTCTCCGGGCCTGGGCTCTCCTGTCCTGGAGGTTTCCCCGCAGGACTTAGCCTGGCTCCTGCGGTGGCGTCCCCACTTGATTCCTTTTTTTATTTTCTTCCATCTTCCTATCTTGGTAGAAGTGCAAACTCTTCTCTCTGTAGCATTCCACCTGTTCTCTCTTTAAGTCTCAGGTCAAATTCATAGGCTTTCAGGATGACTTGAAAGTTACCTAGGTAAGTTGGTGGGGACAGGTGATTTGGGGACCCTACTTCTCTGCCATCTTGCCCTGCCCCTATATATATATTTATATACATATATATAAATGTATATATGTGTCTAGATATATATATATGTATATATATATACCACACACACACACACACACACTATGGAGTATTATGCAGCTATAAAAAATGAAATCCTGCCATTTGTGATAACACAGATGGACACTGAGGACATTAAGCTAAGTGAAGTAAGTCAGAAAAATAAAAACACTGTATGATCTCACTTACACATGAAATCTAAAAACAATGAAAAAGAAGCAGAGAGTAGAATAGTGGTTTCCAGGCATTGTAGCGTAAGAGAAATGGGGAGATGATAATCAAGGGTATACATTTTCAGCTATACTAGGAATAAGTTCTGGGAATCAAATGTATAACATGGTGACTATAGTTAGTACTGTATTAGATACTTGAAAGCTGCTATGAGAGTAGAGCTTCAATGCTCTCACCATAACAACACCAACAACAAAATGGTAATTATGTGAGTTACAAGATGAATAAACTACCCTTATTATAGTAGGCATTTCACAATATATATGTATCAAGTCATTTTGACCACCTTAAAACTTACATGTGTATCAATTATATATCAATAAAGCTGTGAAGGGCAGCAGGCGGCTCAGCGGTTTAGCACTGCCTTCAGCCCAGGGTGTGATCCTGGAGACCCGGGACTGAGTCCCACATCAGGCTCCCTGCATGGAGCCTGCTTCTCCTTCTGCCTCTCTCTCTGTCTCTCATGAATAAATAGATAAAATCTTTAGATAGATAAATAAATAAATCTGTGAAAAATGTTTAAGGGTATGCACATCCACCCCCTAGATTTTTAAAAAGCTATTTTTCAAAGTGATTGATCCAAAGTAAACCTCACTCAGTGTATATATGAGGAGTTCCTATTGGCATATACCCTTATTAACACTTAATACTGGCATACTTTTTAACTTTTGACAGTCTGAGCAGAATGAACCAGTTTCTCATTGTGGTTAACTTGCAATTCCTTGATTATTCAGTCTTATTGGCTATTTAGATTCCTTCTTTGGTTAAATTCCTATTTTTCTCCTGTTTTATTGAGATAATTGTCCTTTTTTCTGGATTTAAAATAGTTCTTTATGTCTTTTGTATACTAATCATTTGACAGTTTTATGTATTCAAAATATCTTTTTCCACTATGATTTATTTCAAAATTTCCTGATAGTATGTATTGACAAACAGAAATTTTTAATTTTAACATAGTCAACTTTATCAAGTTTATCCCTTATGACTGTTACCTTTTATGTCTGGTTTTAAAAATTATTTTCTTGCCACATAGTAATGAGGATATTCTCTGAAATTACCCAAGAAAAATAGTTATACTAATACCTTTTCTTTGTAGGTGTTTAAATGGCAATGAGTTAATTTTGAGTATGTTTTATTTTCCCCATATAAGTATCAATTATCACATTACCACTTACTGAAAACTCCATGTTTTCTCAACTTACCTGTAATCCCATCTCTGTCATATATCATGTACCTAAATGCATAGGTCTGATTTGGGGCTTTGATGCTATTCAGTTAGCCCACTTGTCTATCTTTACCCTGTCTTAATTATTATAGCTTTATAATAATCCTTTCATCTTGGAAAATTTTTTCTAATTTTATTTTCACTATTATCCAAAAAGATGAACTTCACACAGATAAATTTAATGAAACCTTATAAGAACTTTATAAAAAACTATAAAGCATTTCAAAAATAAATTAGTAAAGACTTAAAAATGGAGCTATGAACAATTTTCATGTAATCAAATCATCATCAACTTAAGAAACTAAATGTTTGACTTTGAGTTTATTTTTCTGTATGGCATAAGAAAGTGATCCAATTTCATTCTTCAGCATGTGGCTGTCCAGTTTTCCTAACACCATTTGTTGAGAAGACCTCTTTTCTCCATTGGATATTCTTTCCTGCTTTGTTGAAGATTAATTGAATGTATAGTTGTGGGTTCACTTCTGGGTTTTTCTATCCTGTTTCAATGATCTATGTGTCTATTTTGTGTCAGTACCATACTGTCTTGATCACTGCAGCTTTGTAATGTAACTAGAAGTCTGGAATTGTGAAGTCTCCAGCTTTGCTTTGCTTTTTGAAGATGGTTTTAGCTATTCCACTTCTTTTGTGGTTCCATACAGATTTTAAGATTGTTTGCTCTAGCTCTGTGAAAAATGTTGGTATTTTTTTAAATGTTGGTATTTTGATAGGAATTGCATTAAATCTGTAGATTGCTTTGGGTAATATAGACATTTTAACAATATTTGTTCTTCCAATTCTAAACATGAGACAGGAAACCATTAAAATCCCAGAGGAGAACATAGGGAGTAACCTCTACATCAGCTGTAGCAACTTCTTACTAGACATGTCCCCTGAGGAAAGGGAAACAAAAGCAGAAATAAACTATTGGGGCTTTATCAAAATAAAAAGCTTCTGCACAGAGAAAGAAACAATTAACAAAACTAAAAGACAACCTTTGGAATGGGAGAAGATATTTGCAAATGACATATCTGATAAGTGTTAGTATCCAAAATAAAGAAAGAAAGAACTTATAAAACTCAACACCCAAAATGAAACAATCCAGCTAACAAGAGGGTAGAAGACGCGAATAGATATTTTTCCAAAGAAGATATTCAGACAGCCAACAGACACATAAAAACAATCAGCACCTTCATCATTGGGGAAATGCAAATCAAAACTACAATGAGATATCACCTTACACCTGTCAGAACAGCTAAAATGAACACTACAGGAAACTACTGATGTTGGCAAGGATGTGGAGAAAGGGGAACCCTCTTACGTTGTTGGTGGGAATGCAAAATGGTGAAGACACTCTGGAAAACAGTATGGAGGCTCCTCAGAAAGTTAAAAATAGGGCAGCCTGGGTGGCTCAGCAGTTTAGTGCCGTCTTCAGCTCAGGGCGTGATCCTGGAGATCCGGAATCGAGTCCCACATTGGGCTCCCTGCGAGGAGCCTGCTTCTCTCTCTGCCTGTGTCTGCCTCTCTCTCTCTCTTTGTGTGTCTCATGAATAAATAAATAAAATATTTTTTAAAAAAAAGTTAAAAATAGAACTACCCTATGATGCAGCAATTGCATTACTAGGTATTTACCCAAGGAATACAAAAATACTAATTCAAAGTGATACATGCACCCTGATTATCAACCAATAGCCAAATTATGGAAAGGACTCAAATGTTCATTGACTGATGAATGGAAAAAGATGTGGTAAGTTGATAGATGATATGTAGGTAGGTAGGTGGGTAGGTAGGTAGGTAGAGATAATAGAGATAGATACAATGTAATATTTCTCAGCCATTTGCAATGATATGGATGAAGTTAGTATTATGCTAAGTGAAATAAGTCTATCAGAGAAATATGATTTCACTCATATGTGGAATTTAAGAAACAATCACAGGAGGGTGGGAGAGGAAAAAAAAAAAAAACAAGAAATAGACCCTTAACTATACAGAACAAACTGATATTTACAGAGGGGAAATGGATGTGGGAATGGGTTAACTCAAAATGGATCATAGATTTAAATATAAAATGCAAAAATATAAAACTTCTAGAAGACAATACAGGAGAAAGTCTAGGTTTCATTAGGTTTGAAGGTGACTTGTTAGATACACCAAAAGCACAATCTGAGAAAGATAAAAACTGATAATTTCAACTTCATTAAAATTATGAAGTTCCATTCTACAAAAGACACTAGTAAGGGAATGAAAAGAGAAACTATAGATGAAGAGAAAATCTTTTTATTATTTATTTATTTATTTATTTTTATTCAGAGGTGAAGAGAGAGAGAGGCAGGCAGAGAGGCAGAGACACAGGCAGAGGGAGAAGCAGGCTCCATGCAGGGAGCCCGACGTGGGCCTTGATCCCGGGTCTCCAGGATCACACCCCAGGCTGCAGGCAGCATTAAACCGCTGTGCCACCGGGGCTGCCCCAGATAAAGAGATAATCTTTGCAATTATCTGACAAAGGGCTTGTATCCACAATATGCAAAGAACACTTAAAACTCAACAATAAAAAACAACCCAATTAAAAATGGGTAAAATATCTGAACAAATACCTCACCAAAAAAGGCAAAACATATCTTAAAAATTCTGATCAGGTATTACAAATTAAAACAATGATATACCACTAAACAACTTTTAAAATGGCTAAAATCCAAAATTCTGACAACACCAAATGTTGACAAAGATAAAGAGCAACATGAATTCTCATTCTCATTGTTGGTAGAATATGAAATGCAAAAAAAAAAAATGATGCAAAAAAAAAAAGAAACTCTTTGCAAAAGAATTTGGCAGTTTCTTACAAAACTAAACATACATGTATAGTATGTATAGTATGTATATGATCCAGCAATTGCACTCCTTTGTATTTACCAAAATGAGTTGGAAAAACATGTCCACATGAACAAAACTCAATTTGCAGCATCTTTTCTGTAATTGCAAAATCTTAGAAGAAACCAAGATGTCCTTCAATAGATAGATTAAACAAACTATAATACATCCACACAATGGATTTTTATTTAGTAATAAAAAGAAATGAGTGATAAAACCACAAATATCATTAAGTTTAATATGTATTAAACTTAAATACATATTACTAAGTAAAAGAAAGACTGTAAGAGTCCAAATATATGACATTTTTGGAAAGGCAATACAACAGAGATATCAAAAAGATCAATGATTGCCAAGTACTCAGGTGGATGGTCCTACATAGGAGGGCCTACAATAAATTGGTAGAACATGAGATTCAAGACAATGAAACTCTTCTGTTGATACTATAATGGGGGATACGTGACATTATACATTTGTCAAAAGGTATAGAACTCTACAGCACAAAGATTGAAAACTATGTAAACTATGGACTTTAGTTAATAATATTGCATCAATATTGGTCCATCAATTTTAACATATGTAGCACATTAATGCAAAATGTTAATAAAACTTTGTGTAGGAAGTAGGAGGCAGAGAATGGGTATATGGGAACTCTGTACTTTCTGCTCAATTTTTCTATAAACCTAAAACTGCTGTAAAAAATCAATTCCATTAATTATAAAAGCAGTATCAAAATTAAACAGTAGTATAATAACAGAGTGGAATTACAAAGGTAGCTTTTGTCTTATTGATGAAACTAAGGCATAAAATAGAATTTAGAGAAGGGGAAGAGAAGAAAGTTTGTCTGGAGAGGATGAAAAAGGATACTTCTGACAGAAAAAGAGAGTGTATACAAGTAAAACTGAAAAATAATGAATCAGTAGATCTATACCAAAGGAGCCCAGGGACTGAGGCAGCTGCCATGGAAGAAAATAGCTCGTGGACACAGAGAACAGATCAGCAGCTCCCAGAGGTGGTGGTTGAACTGGGGTGGGTAAAATGGGTGAAGGTGGTCAAAAGGTATAAACTTCCCGTTATAAATAAGTTGTGGAATGTAATGTACAGCATCTATAGTTAATAATGTTGTATTGCATATCTGAAAGTTGCTAAGAGAGTAGATCTTAAAAGTTTTCATCACAAGAAAAAAATTCTTGTAGGGTGTGGTGATAGATGTTAACTAGACTTATTGTGATGATCATTTTGCAATATATACAAATATCATACACTTGAAATTAATGTAATGTATGTCAAATATACCTCAATTAAATGAGTGAATGAAGAAAGAGATAAAGTGACAGACAAAAAGAACATTTTTAAGTCATCACTAACATTACTACTATTTTATTCTCTTGGGTTTGGTAGTAGGTTATGTTCCATCAGCCTATTTGTGGGCATAAAGATCCCTGGTTTTGTCCATGGTGGAGCACCAGGGACTAAAATCATCCTTTCACCTTAAGCCAATTAAAATCTGGACAAAAATATGTGAAAAAGCAATATTCGGACATTGTCAAACAAAAGGTGCAAGGCAGTCATCTCTGACAGAAGGGAAACAAAGGAACAGACAGAGCCCTTTGATAAGCGCGTCTTCCTTCCTGAGGTTTCTAGGCCACAGCATAAGGAGGGGGATCTAAACAGAGTCTGCTATTCTCCTGGAGTGCAGAGACAAAGTTTAGAGTTTTGGAAGCCCAAAGCAGCTAGAATTCACAGGGTACAGTATTAGAGAAGACAGCTCCACAGATAGCTCCACAGATGTGCAGGGGGTTTCCCTTGAAGTAGAAAGAAACTTTCACTATCCACTCTGCAGCTCTAGATTTCTTTCTATCCAACTAGTCATTCAGGATTCTCTTGGATCAAAGGTATCTACAGAACTTGGGTGTGCTGTGGCACCAAGCTGCCCTTGGCTTTAAATATGGCAACATTAGAGTTTAAATCTGAGGTTGAAAGAAGACAGGATTCCCATCAATCATTTCCAACCAAATCTTATTTTCCACTTCTGAATTGTATTCTTTTTTTTAGATTTTATTTATTTATTCATAAGAGAGAGAGAGAGAGAAAGATACACAGGTAGTGGGAGAAGCAGGCTTCACACAGGCAGTCCGACATGGGACTTGATCCCGGAGACTCCAGGATCATGCCCTGGGCCAAAGGCAGGCACAAAACTGCTGAGCCACCCAGGGATCCCTCTGAATTGTATTCTATAGCATACATTACATGAGGGCTTCAAAATTCTTTCCAGGACTAAGGCATAAGCAAGGTAATTTCTCCTTTACATTGATAAATAGAAGTTTAACATACTAGTTCTAGTAGCTCTTTATATTTATGCGCTGACAGGTACTCAGCTGTTTTCAAGGAATCAATGCACATGAGATCATCTGTAATTCATAGAAACAAAACCTACAAATGACCTCTTAAATCCATCACTATTCATCTCAAAGGCTTAGCACCTCTAAAATATTTCTGTAGCATATTCTAATCAAAACTAAAAATCCTCCAATCCAAGTGAGAGCAAGGTATTCCTCAAAAATTAATCTGTCTTATGTAGCATGTAGCTCTAGCTAAGAATTTCAGAACTTGCTAGCCAGCTCAACTGTTTATCTCCAAACTCCAGGGAATCTATGTTACCACCATAATAATAACTTTAAATAAAATTATAGAAATTAATGCACTCAACAGAAGTTATTAACATCAATAATGCTTAGACAAGTAAAAACTTATGTGGATCAGTTGCAGAAACATCTGTAAATTCTTCAGTTGGGTGGGTTTTTATGAATTCTGAAATAATAGTAAGTTTGTCATATATTTCAAAATCAATTATATGTATTGAGCTTAAATTTCATAGTTTTTTTTTCTAAATAACTCATTCAAGAGAAAGAAAATTCTAAAAAAAATAATAGAGCTGCCAACACTGGAGATCCTCCCAATCACACAACAAATGGTAACATCTGAATTAAAGTATAGAACAACTAAGTGACATGAAGTCATCATTTTCTCAACAACACTTGTTTTTCCTCTCCTATCCCCTTAATGTTACTATGATTTACTCTCCCTTCCTTTCATATCCAATCACCAAGTTTTGCCCAGTAAATTTTCTCAAATCTGCCTCTTTTCTTCTTATTTGCACTCTAATAAAAGCACTTATCACACACCTAAAACAGAGCAATAATTTCCCTTTTCCATTCCTAGTCCCCAAATCCAGCTTCTACAAATGGCCAGAATAATCTGTCAACAATTGAATCCAACAATGACCCTTCCCTACAAA